>NC_134080.1:122050090-122355481 GCF_000715075.1 Nicotiana tabacum | reverse complement strand
TTACCTGCTGAAGTTTCCAAGCTCAACTGCTTTTGTTTACTCATCTTAGTATTCCTCTTGCTATGTACATTCTTCAGACTATGATGTTTTTGTTGCTAATTTGATTCTCCAATGATAACAGGAGATGCTTCCAGAGTTGCTTGGCTGTGTCCTCCCGGCATGTAAAGCTGGGCTTGAAGATCCTGATGATGATGTGAGAGCTGTTGCGGCAGATGCTTTAATACCTACTGCAGCGTCTGTTGTTTCTTTAAACGGCCAACTGTTGCATTCAATAATCATGCTGCTCTGGGATATTTTGCTTGACTTGGATGACCTCAGTCCATCTACGAGCAGGTAAGTCTTTACAAGGCAACTTTGGTACTTAAAATTAAACAAATATTTAAATACCAAGATTTCTAATTATCCCAGAGGAGCATTAACCTTGAAATATTCCAACACATTACTGTTAATTCTCTTGACGTTTCTACAGGTTAACTCAAACTCAACAAAATGTATCAGATTAAATTTGCAAATCATAACGGAAAAGACAAGTTGGATATAAAAAAAATAATTTGCAGTATCATGAAATAAAACTGATTTGGAGGTGATGTTATCATGAATCAGTAAGACTAGTTATGAGGATATTTATGCTGTCAGTTTGATTATATAACTGAACTAAAGCAAGTATGCTGCCAGCTTGTCCTGATTATTGACAAACTGCGGTGCTGACAGTGACATGCTGTCTATAAACATGTCACTGGATGGTGATATAGCACTCATTTGCGCTGCCTAGAAACCTGCTAGTGGATGATGATGTGGCACTGACCGTAGATGATATTTGCTAGTTGGCGACTTTGATGTGTCGCTTGACGGTGGCAATCCAATGAGATGCTAACTGGACAATGATGGGATATATATGACTTGTTGACTTGATAGGTGGACATATGTGGATTGGTGATATTTGCTTGGGTTGATGTGGACTGTTTGTAACATGGCTCATGACGCCGAAACAATGGAACAATGATAGGAAGAGACGGGAAAGATTAGTACCGCCGATCTAGTCACCCGAAAGAGACAAAGATTAATATCATTAGTAAGCTTTTTTAGCTTAAAAGCAAGATTAGTAAAATTGTAAGCTTAACTTTTCAAAAAAAATTACTCCCTCCGTTTTAAATTATGTGAACCTATTTCCTTTTTAGTCCGTGCTAAAAAGAATGACTCATTTCCCTATTTGGAAATAATTTACCTTTATGCAATGATTTATAACCACACAAAATATATCTGCCTCATTTTACACCACAAGTTCAAAAGTCTTCTCATTTTTCTTAAACTCTCTGCCCAGTCAAATGGGTTCACATAAATTGAAACTGAGGGAGTATAAAATATAAAGAACTTCTAGTATTATTTATATTTATTAATTTTTTTTTATATAATATTGGCCTAAGATTAGATTAAATGGAGTAACATATTAGTGATGGATTTGAGGATTCATATAGCCGGCCCTTTATTTGGGATTGAAGCATTGTTGTTGTTGTATAAGCTTATAAAACAAGACCGGTATAATTATTAAAGAATGTAAGCCTTTGATTAAGGAGGCAGCATAAGTCTGTTCACCAGTGAATGTAAGCTATTTAGATCCAAGATCGCAGAGGCTTTGCTACTATGTGAAAATAAGAAGAAAAGTCGAGAGACTTGTACAAGTGCTCCTTGTATGGGAGTTCAAACACTAGGAAAAAGGTAAGTTGGAACATGGTGAAGGGAGAGTTGATGAAGACTGTAGCAGCATCGTAGAAATCCAAAAATCCAGAAAAGACTCAATGACTCAATGTATCATTTACTGCCATCACGCCGGAAAGAGAAGGGGCGATGAACCTTAAGGATTACAAGCCTTATAGTCTAGTTGGAGCATTTATAAGATCGTTTTGTGATAAGTTAAATAATTGTATATTTCTTGTGAAATCCTCGTATACATGCAATATACTAGAAAGTCTAGAACCTACAATAAAATACGGTTAGTACTCACCCAATCAATGTACCTTTTATTGCCATCACGCCAAAAAGAGAAGGCGACAACAAACCTTAAGGATTACATGTCAATTAATCGTGATGGAACATTTGTAAGATCATTTTTCGATAGGTAAATTAGTTTTATATTTGCAAGAAAATCCTCGTGTACATGCAATATACCAAAAAGTTGAGAACCTACAATAAAACATATTTTTTACAAAGCTCATGCAATCAGCTTTACAAATAGGGACCTCATTGGTGCACAAAAAAAAAACTAGACACAACTACCCCTCAAAGGTGTAATGTCATTCTCAACTCCCTCAAAAGCTATCTTATTTCTCTTTTTTCATATAACCCACTTATGAGCTAGGGTGAAACATCTAAAGGCGTGGGTCTTCTCTTTCTTCATCCTAAACCCCATCTAAGCGATGTCTCCATTACTGTGCTGGACATTACCCATTGTACTTTGAACCAATTCAAGACCACCCATTACAAACGTGCTAGTAACAATGCATCGGGATTGGATCATCTTCTCAGCAATTACACATATTGCACCAGCTAAGATGTATGAGTTTCCTCTTCAAATATTTATCTGTTACTCTTGTTTTTGTTGACCCTGCAAAGGAGCACACCTTTCTAGGTTGCCCTTAGGATCCACACTGAAAGATGCAAAGGTTTAAGATTGAGAGACATTCGTTATAGAGGGCGAGGCATGCGGACAAGAACGGAACCGTGGATCGGTGATGAAGGAGAAGACTAGGAAAGACTAGGAACTGAACTACCTTTCAGTTGTGGCCATTGAAGAGTTATAATAAAAGGTTGGGAAGACGTTTTGGTAAGTAATAGTGTTGTATCATTGAGGTATGTCAGCAAAGAGATGGAGATTAGATCCAAAAGAGTAGAACTTTGCAATGTATAATGAGCTCAAAAAATCTGTTACGACCTCAAGTTCGAAAACATTGTCCTCGGCCAACTTATACAAAAAGTTAAGCGAAGATTATATGTGTGTGTGTGTATATATATATATATATATATATATATATATATATATATATATATATATTTTCCGGTTATCAATATTGTTCTTGTTGTCTTCAGAGATTCTAGTATTTGTCTCCATCCAAATGACCCCTAAACGACTGCAAGGATGGTATTCCAAATAAAGGAAGAATATTTGGACATTCTCCTCCTTTGCCTAGCAAGTAAATAGTTTAGTGTATCTGGTGAACAAACACTTGATGCCTTGGACATTTAAGAAGTACAGTATTTGACTTGAAAGTTTACTGTGAAGGAAAAGATGGTTGACATCTTCAACATTTTCTTCGCAAAGAGAGCATCTATTGCATAGCCTCTTTATTGAAGGTTATTAAAAGATGGTTGACGTCTTCAACATTTTCTTCGCAAAGAGAGCATCTAGTGCATGGCCTCTTTATTGAAGGTTATTAAGAGAGGGACATTTTCTTTTTACAACTGATCAGGAGAAGTATTTGAGTTTGTTTAGAGCCTTGTTCTTCCAAATAGATTTCCAATGGTCATAGTGTAAGAGGGTGTTGAGATCTTATAAAAAAATGAGTAACAACTCTTCCTAGAAAAAGGAGGATTCCAAAAGATATTATCGAGAGAGGGATAGGTGGGACACCGTTGCAGAATAGAGTGAACTCACTATAACCTTCAAGTTCCTATTCATTGTGATCTCCTACGAGGAATAAACAACCTTGACTCTTGCTTTTGAGTTAGAGTCAAGGCACGATGTACATTTGAAAGTACAGGAAAGGTATCCTTCAAAGGAGAGCGGCGAAACCATATATCTTGCCAACTTCATGAGGGTTTGAGTGAAGATGTGGGCTACCTGCTATTCCATTGTGAGGTGTCAAGGTGTCAACACCTTTATTATCGGCGGTGATGAATTGGTTAAACTTTGGACAGTGCTAGGGACAATGCCGAGCCTACAGTAAAGGAATGAGAAGGCACAATCATGGAACTCGCTTCACTTGCTGTAATGTGGGCACGATCATTAGAGTGGAATATGTGAGCTCTCGTGATGTTGAGAATGATCTTTTACATTTGAGTTTCTAGTTTTATTCGGGTGAACTCTTGAGATTCCTGTCACCTCTAAGGCTTTGGTCTATTGGTAGGAGTGCAACACGTAATGTGTGCGTTAGGCACACGTCACGAGTTTGAACCTTGCCTTAGATAAAAGCTTGGTATTTAAGCGGAGATGAGTAGAGGGGCACGTCCATTATCCGTTGAGCTTCGAGCTTTGCGCCACTAGACCAATTTTTTTTTCTCCATTATAAAAAAACCCCGAGGTTCTTGTATGTATAGAAGTTAGAGTGTGTTTTGTGGAGAACCATCTTCCTTTTTTATGTAGGTTCTCTACTGTCCCATACAATTGTATACATAGATTTTTTCATATTATTAATAGCCTGTTTGGCCAAGCTTCTAAAATATGTTTATTTTGAGAAGTGCTTTTTTCAAAAGTACTTTTGGTGAAAATCAGTCTGTGTTTGGCTCATCAATTTGAAAAGCACTTTTGAGTAGCAATTAGTGTTTGGCCAAGCTTTTAGAAAGTGCTTCTAAGTGTATTTTTCTCAAAAGTCTTTTCAAAAAGGTAGTTCTGGGGAGAAGAAAAACGCTTCTCAGAAACTGCTTCTGCTTCTACTCAAAAGCACTTTTTTTCCTTCAAACATCTTAGCAAAACACCTTAACTTTGAAAAAAGAGGACTTTTGACAAAAAAATCATTTTTGGCCAAGAAAAAAGCGCCAAACAGGCTATAAAATTACTTCTTTATCGAAAATGAAAGGAGATTTTTATACTATTGACCTGGATGCGTACTTCTATTTTCTTGACTTTCGACATCGACCATATCTAGGTTGAAATTTATATTTCCCTTCCTCCTTTCTAAAATAAAAAAATAGTCGGGGTTTTCGGGGTGTGGGGGCGTGGGTGAAAGATGGGCAGTGACTTTATAAAAAACTGTCTCTTACAAGATTTAGGCTTTCTCAATATTTATTCTGTTATTTTTTTTTGAAAAAGGATGATTGTCTAGGTCTCTCACCAAAATTCCATCCTCTCACTCTTTAGCCCATTATCTTCTGTATTAATCACCTCTCCATTTTCCACTCTGAATTATAGCAGTTTATTAATTAGAATATTAATTATTAATAAAGTTATTATTAGATAAAAAATGAAAATTAGCTGTCATACACTGGTGTCTGCTATTACAAGAATTTTGCGTATTTATTTTATGTTGCTATCTTGTCCCCAATTATAGCTCTTGGTGATTTGTTGGTGACTTGTTCCCAATGAATCTTGATCTTCTCCATGTCTTTGGTATTGCAGTGTGATGAATCTGTTGGCAGAGATCTACTCTCAAGAGCAAATGATTCCAAAAACGTTTGGGGAGAAAAAGAAATTTGATCTCAATGAAATTGATCGACAAGATGACCCTGGGGAAGGGACATGGTCTTCAGAAAATCCTTACATGCTATCAACATTGGCACCAAGATTATGGCCTTTCATGAGACATAGTATCACTTCAGTCCGTTATTCAGCTATTCGGACTTTGGTAGCCTACCTTATCTGATCCTCTTTTTATTTGCTGTTAACATAACGGACTGCTGTTAGTTGTGTACATCACAGTTGCAATGTCTTATCGCTTGTATTTTGGTTGATTTGTCTTCGCATGAATTGGTTTTACACAATGCAAGTGCACATAAGTATAGAAGATAAAAAGCTGATTCTTAAATTTTCTTATGCAGGAACGATTGCTTGAAGCCGAATATAAGAGGAGCATTGCTGAATCATCTAGCTCTTTCTGGCCTTCATTTATTTTGGGTGATACTCTCAGGATTGTTTTCCAGAATTTGCTACTTGAATCAAATGAGGAGATCGTGCAGTGTTCAGGCAGGGTTTGGAGGATCTTTCTCCAGGTTTGTTGTTTATACCTGTCCTTCCCAAGTAAACCCCCAGATCAGCGTTCCACTTTTCATAGTGCTATATTTAATTGGATCAACAGAAACATCCTGTGAATGGCTATGATAATGCATTATCGTCTTAATCGATATCTGATATTTGAATCAGAGTGTACTAGCAGAAAAGGAGCATTCTCTAAAAATATTATTTTATGGATATCCTATTTGGTGATTGGGATTGAGAGGGATACTATCCTATGTTAGTTGAAGAGACTTTTCTAAGATTACATATCTGGAGGTGATTATAAGTCTGGTATTCAGCTGGACTTTGTTAGCTCTTTAGCCTTCGCATAGGATCATTGTAAAAGAGCTAACAAACTCACTACTTTCGTACTTATTCTGCTTTCATGCATCTTCTTGATGCCATTTATAACACTACTTCTATAAAAAAAAGGTCTGGTATTCAGCTATTTAGTTATTTTCTAGAGATACTGGTAGGTTGTATTTAGTTGGATAGAAGAATGAAGTGGATGGATATTTTATGAATGAAGTGGATGGATATTTTATTTCTTCCCTTAGATAGTGGAGTCACTCATTTGATGGTTTTTTGGGGAAAGGTTAGGATTCATATGATGGTTTTATAGCCCGTTTGGCCAAGCTTCTTTTTGGGCTAAAAGTGCTTTTTTGGCCAAATATTGATGTGTTTGGCCAAGCTTTTAGAAGGAAAAAAAGTGTTTTTGAGGAGAAGCAGAAAAAAGTAGCTTTTCTCCAAAAGCACTTTTCTGAGAAGTACTTTTGAGAAAAATTATACTTAGAAGCAGTTTTTAAAAGCTTGACCAAATACTAATTACTGCTCAAAAGTGCTTTTTAAATTAATTAGCCAAACACAAACTGCTTCTCACCAAAAGTACTTTTTTGAAAAGTACTTTTCAAAATATAAGCTGATTTTAGAAGCTTGGCCAAACAAGCTATTAATCGAATTTCATCTGAACCTTCTTTATCTAATTTGAATCTTCTTCCTTTCTCGTTCAAGTGAACCTTCCAAGTCAAGTGATGACCAGAGACTTGCTACCTATGGATTTTCTTTATTGTTCTTCGGGAAGGAGGGTTTGGGCCTTTTGGGGAATAAGCTTGACAAGGTGATATGCATATGTCCCACAAGGTGTCTTTGGCTTTTGTTTCATTGTGTCCGAGGGAGACATGGGGAGAGGTGGAAGTCTCTTCAAGTGATTTAGGTCCTGTGTGGCAATGTGTTATCTATTTGCTTTCTCTCCTTGTCCTGAACGTAAGCAAAAGAACAAAGCAAATGCTTAGTTGTGGTCATCTTTTGACTTTTTTTCGTCCATGTCATTGATCCATTGTTCTTGGGTCCTCTTACTAGGAGGGTTTTGTAGTGCGGGGGAAGGCTCTGACAGTGGATTTTTAATCCAGGCAGGTTATAATGCTGTACGTTTCAAACAGTTTGGCACTACAGCGTTTTTCAATTGGATTATTAAATTGAAGACATCAATTACAATAAAACCCTTAAATCATCGGAAACTTTAAAAGATGATCTTCAAGGAAATAAAGGAGAAAGGATGAGCGGGTTGGTCATGTGGGATAATATTGGGTATATTGTTGTTCTTGTTGTTTTTGATGAGCGGGTTGGTCACTTCATCCCATAAGGAGTATTTTGGGTAGGTTCTTATGTTTTTCTTCATGATAAAATGTGTTTGGAAAGTAGGAAAAAGGGCGATGGGAAAAAAGTGAAGGAGAAATGTGATGTTCCACTCAAAGGAGTAGCAATAGGAATAACCCGGTAACAAATTGATATAACCCTGAACTAGACTACCACAAGTGAGTTGCTTTAGTTGGGTGAAGTGGGAGTGTACACTTTGGTAGAGGACGATGATAATATTATGGTAGCAGCATTGTGCCCAGGGCTTAGTTCAAGTGGCAAAGGTTGATGGACTTGTGATTTAGGTCACAGGTTCGAGCCATGTGCCATTTTAACTAAGCCACTTATGTAAGTGGAGATAGGTAGAGTGGCGGGCTTATTATCCCCGAGTTTTGTAGGCTGCGGTTTGTTCCAAGGGTTCGCCCTAGACGGTTTTCTCGATCTTCAATAAAAATATATTGTTGTAGGGGGAACTTTATGCCAGCTTATCCAGGAAAAAAATTATGCTAGCTTCAAATAATTGGCTATAAGATAAATTAGAACAACAATGTTGTTATTTAATGGAGTGAAGGTTCTGTGTTTTTTGGTATACTTCTTGTGTACGTTTTTTTCCCCATCATTAATAAATTATTTACTATAAAATGATGTTATATAATGGAGACCGGATTGCCGTTTCTTAATCATTAACCTTGAGCAAATATTTTTGTAGTTAGCCGAGAAAATTGTTTCTTAGTTATTTGATCTTCTTATGTTTGATGAGATATCTATTTCAATTGCTGTTAGTGCCCAGTAGAAGACTTGGAAGATGCTTCAAAGGCATATTTTCCTTCTTGGCTGGAGTTAGCAACTACTCCATATGGTTCATCATTGGATACTGCAAAAATGTTTTGGCCTGTAGCTCTTCCCCGCAAAAGCCACTTCAAAGCAGCTGCAAAGATGAGAGCTGTGAAACCAGAAAACGATTCCCTTCAAAGTATATGCTCAGATTCAGGTGAAGGCTCTACTGTGCTGGAGAAAAATACAGAGGCTTCCACCAGCAGCGGAAAGATTGTGGTTGGTGCTGATGTCGACATGTCGGTTACATATACACGTGTCGTTACTGCCACAGTCTTGGGCATTTTAGCTGCTAGGTTACGTGAAGGTTCTTTGCAGTTTTTTATCGACCCCTTATGGAAGGCGCTTACCTCTCTATCTGGAGTTCAACGCCAGGTGCATAATCTTAAACAAGTGTTTAGCATTGATCTTCATTTCCTTTATATTTCCCCTTCTATATGCCAATTTTTTGAGAATGATTTTTTTTTTTCCTGAGAATACTTTCTATATGCCATATTTAAACTGGAGTTTTGATGGTGAATCAGGTAGCTTCAATGGTGCTTATTTCTTGGTTTAAAGAACTGAAAACCAGGAGCATCATGGATATGGACAGGGTTATTGCTGGCATCTCAAGTAATTTTAGGAGCCAATTGATGGATTTGTTAGCCTGCATTAACCCTGCTTTTCCTACGAAAGATTCTCTTTTTCCTTACATTGAACTCTCAAGAACGTACGATAAAATGCGCAATGAAGCTCGTCAGCTCTACTATGAGACTGAGGCAGCTGGCATGTTTAAAGATTTGTTGTCATCCATTCAGGTTGATCTAGAAAATCTTAGCGCCGATGATGCAATAAATTTTGCATCTAAACTTCAATTCTTAAGTATTAATTCTATGGGGGAGGAATCTGCCGAGCTGAACAGCTTGGACGAATTAGAAACATTCAAACAGAGGCTTTTGACCACTTCTGGGTATTTGAAATGCGTCCAGGTAACTTTTGGGGGTGAATCTCTAAACCTGGAGTCTTATTAACTGGATAAGTTTATTACATCATTTTCTAACTTCCAGTTTTTCCTTTGACAACTCGCAGAATAATTTGCATATTACCGTCTCTTCTTTACTGGCCGCTGCTGTTGTCTGGATGAATGAACTTCCAGTGAAACTGAATCCAATTATTTTACCTTTGATGGCTTCTATTAAGAGAGAACAGGTAAGTGTTCAATGTGATATTTCCTGAAAAGAGAGCACTTGCTATTTGCATGTCATAATTGTTCATTTTTGAAGGAGGAGATATTACAATGTAAGGCTGCTGAGGCTCTTGCAGAACTTATCTATCGTTGTATGGGACGGAAGCCTGGACCAAATGACAAGTTAATTAAGAACCTCTGTAGTTTGACATGCATGGATCCTTGTGAGACACCTCAAGCCGGAGTTTTGAATTCTATCGAAATAATTGAAGAGCAAGATCTTCTATCCTCAGTTAGTAGCAGTAATAGACACAAATCGAAAGTTCATATGCTCTCCCCTGGTGAAGATCGTTTAAAGGTTGAGGGCTTCATCAGTAGACGTGGATCTGAACTTGCCTTGAAGTACTTGTGTGAAAAATTGGGTGGATCTTTGTTTGAAAAGCTTCCTAAGCTGTGGGACTGCTTAGTTGAAGTTCTTAAGCCTTGTAGTCTTGAAGGCATGACTGAAGAAGATGAAAAACTTATTACTCGAGCTATTGAGTTGGTTAAAGATTATCAGAACTTGATTAACAATATCCAGGTCAGTCCCAATGGTCGTAATTCTTCGTTTCTTGCACTTTTGATAATTACATGTTTATTGCAAATGCATCCAAGAAGGGACTAAATCTGGTACACAAGAAGTAAAAAATTGCTTTCCATGAAAGTTGTTGTCATCCACTTGGTGGATGGGTGATTGATCTGACGTTCTGCGTTCTATGGACAAAATACATAAGTTTCGTTCTTACTCTTGAATGGTGCACAAGTGCCAATGAAGCCACCTACCATGCTCTATTTTTTTCTCTTTTATTTGCTACATTGGGAGATCTTTCCCGAGGGCCAGAGGGGATACTTGTAATGTTTTGTTGCTTTTGTAGTAGGAAATGACTCTCTTTGTGAAGCTACCTTTTATTCTGGTCTCAGTCCTCTGCGCCTTCTGTTAGGTAATGATGCCATGATGAGTCCTCTTTGTGAAGAAAAGATTAACAACCCTTTGTTGATGTTAATACCTATAGAAAGCAGATATTGTTTTTTAGGTTATCATAAACAAAATTGAATACCTAATTCCTTCTGGGAGTTTCTCTTTTTAGTAGATTATTATGGGTATGCCTCACAATTATCTTCTTGGGTGGTACGAATTTGTTACGAATGTTGAGCTTCAATAATCAAAGTAAGAAAAATTCGTTGGCTTGGGATTTCTAGGAGGTTTTTAGTTTCTCTGCGTTGATTCTGATCTGATTATTCATTTCCCCTTCATCAACTCCTGAAGGATATCTATTTTAATAAGCCCCCAAAAGAACCCATTAGGAATAGAAAGGAGGGGGACCAACAGTGAAGCTCAATATTAGAAGTGAAGAAGGAAATGGAGTTCTTATCTTAAAAATAAGCTCTTACACATTCTCTGTTCCTTGAAGGCCTTTGTTTCCTCCTTTTGTTTTTCCTGCTTACTATCTGAACAACAACCAAAATTCTTCTCTGATCAAAGTTCCTTTATATGTTTGCTAGTATCTTTCACATATCTCCTGAGTTTTATCATTTTTTAAAAAACTTAAATTGATAAATGTTTGAATCTACAGAAAAATTGCTTATTTCATTTGCTAAGATTGAATCATGTCATTACTTTCGTGATGGAATGAGTGCAAGTTGCCCATACAGAGAACAGTAACAGAGGTGTAACTGGTCTATCCCTTAAGGTGAAGCAGTTTGATCGCATGTTTACAAAAACAAATTTACAAGTGTTGTTGCTTAACTGATATTGGCTAGGGGTGTAGTTGCAAATGAATTGTACACCTAAGACATTATATATTTGTTTCCTGTCGGAAGCAGCAACTGCAAGTTTTAGCAAGAAACAAATTCATCAGAAGTGTATATGACAGGTAGCATTGTCCACCACTTTGCTTGTTATTGTTTCATAAATTATTCAGAAAGACGTGATTAGTTTCAGTGCTCTAATTCAGTTGGATGTTCTCTTGCTTCCATGACTCCTTGACTTCAGCATTGTCTATGTCTTCTTATTCTTTTTTCCTTTGAGTGGCAGGTGGTCCGTTCCATTGCACCAATGCTGGACGAGACGTTAAGACCAAAACTTCTCACTCTTCTTCCATGCATCTTCAGATGTGTTCGTCATTCACATATTGCCGTGAGATTAGCTGCATCTAGATGTATTACAACCATGGCCAAGTCAATGACATTGGATGTGATGGGTTCTGTAATTCAGAATGTTGTGCCTATGTTAGGTGACATTACATCTGTACATTCTAAACAAGGAGCTGGCATGCTTGTTAGTTTGCTTGTCCAAGGACTTGGTATCGAGCTGGTTCCTTATGCTCCCCTTTTAGTAGTTCCCCTCCTGAGGTGTATGAGTGATTCAGATCATTCTGTCAGACAGAGTGTGACACATAGTTTTGCCACCCTTGTGCCTCTACTTCCATTAGCACGTGGTGTTTCTCCTCCTGTTGGTCTTAGCGAACACCTATCACGAAGTCAAGAAGATGTTAAATTTTTGGAGCAGCTAGTTGACAACTCTCACATTGATGATTACAAGCTCTCAACTGAACTAAAGGTGACATTGAGAAGGTAACTCCTCCAGAACCACTGATTATCTCTCAAGTGTCTGCATGTGATGCCTACATCCCTGTGCTGAGCTGACTTTTTCTTTAAAACTAATATCTCGGTCTCTCGCTGCCTAAATCACAGTGTTCCCATCACATAGGCCTATCCTACGTTCCTCTTTCTCCTACTCTTTTTTTCCTTGTTTCAGTTTCTCTCTGTCCATATAACAAGGGATGGTGGGACCAAAATGACCATCTATCGTCATGCTGTAAGGTGCATTTTCTTGTTGTGAGATGATTAGACATTTGGATGTGCCAAAAGAATTGGTTTAAAAGTATATCATGAGCATGAATATTGGTAACATACAATATGAGGAGTTTTGGGGGGTGGGGGGGGGGGGGGGCGTATACATGAACCACACTATTGGAAACACAAGCACATCTAGATGGTCTCTCTGTACCTGCTTTTATATTTACTAAGCTATTGAGCCCAATACAAGATAATTCATGCTACCTAAATTACCCTCTGGAAAGAACTAATTGAACATTTTGTTTGGCAAGCTTACCGTTCCCGGAATTCTTTTGTACACTTAAGACATGCTATTGGAAGTGACCATCTGCTAAGTTTTCAGCCCAGCATACAAAGTCCAGGCTAAGCGATAAAGAGGAAAATTGACGAAATATAAAGGGCAGCATATTACTCTTAAATATGTGCTTATACAGTTTCTTCTAATCCATATTGTCCACAGTCCATCTGTTTCTAAACAGCCAGACAACTGCTTAATTGCATAGTTGCAGAAAAGCATAACTATGTCATGCGAGATGTGTTTTTTTGAGAAATGTGATGTCAGCTAGTTTCTAGTCACTGCTGCTCCTACATCTGCATGGAAACTAGGGAAGAAATGCAAGAAATACAAGGTCTAATATTGTTGATCTTTCTTGTTTGGTTTGCCTCTGAAAAGAAAATAAAGAGGAAGAAAATTGCTTTTCGTGGACCCCTGTTGGTGAAAGTGGACATAAAAATGATGACTTCCCCCTTTTCTCTCAAATTCAAGCAGAGGAGAGGAGATTTCTTATTTCAGCTTGATTTCTCTTTATTTTTATTTGTCTCCTTGTGGGGCAGTCATTTAACCTTGGTGCCTTATTTGAAATGCATTTACTTTTCTTTAAGCTATTCCCCCTTCCCCCAGACTGAAAAAAGAGGGGGTAAAAAGAAAGGGGATTTCAATTTATCCATGAAGAGCCTTTTGCTAGTTTGTTTTTTGGTCTAAGATTTTTTCTCTTATGCTTTCAGGTACCAACAAGAAGGTATAAACTGGTTGGCATTTTTGAAGCGCTTTAATCTTCACGGGATTTTATGTGATGACATGGGCCTTGGTAAAACCCTTCAAGCATCAGCAATTGTGGCTTCTGATGTAGCAGAGCACATTGCTCTAAATAGTTCCCAGGATTTACCTCCATCCTTGATAATATGCCCCTCAACCCTTGTCGGCCACTGGGTTTATGAAATAGAGAAGTTTATTGATGGTTCTTTGCTTACTACCCTCCAGTATGTTGGTTCTGCGCAAGAGCGCATTTCGCTACGGTCTCAGTTTAGTGAGCATAATGTTATCGTGACATCATATGATGTTATCCGCAAAGATGTTGATTATCTTAGACAGCTGTTTTGGAACTATTGCATTCTAGATGAGGGACATATCATAAAGAATTCTAAGTCGAAAATAACAGTTGCTGTTAAACAATTAAAGGCACAACACCGACTCATTCTGAGTGGAACACCGATACAGGTGTGTTAATATTGTTAGCAATTCAGCCAGAACTGAATATTTATAACAGTTCAATGGGTGCTTAACAGTTAATCTGTCTCAAATTGCAGAATAATGTGTTGGATCTGTGGTCACTTTTTGACTTCCTTATGCCAGGGTTTCTTGGAACTGAAAGACAAGTGAGTTACACCATTTGCTAAGTTAAAATTGCACTTTTTGTAGTTCTTACGTTGTTCAATGTGCCTAATAATTGAGTGATTTTGTTCCGATTTGTTGTTTCCTAAAAGTTGTATTTGGGTTGAGAGGTACGCACAGGGAAGCTGTTGGTGGGAATTTCCTTTCATGTTGATTGTGGGTATCATGAATTTCTTTCAGCATCTAATGTGGATGCTTAGTGAAACTGAGCTGGCTAGTTACAAACTTCTTTTGATCAAAAGTTGTTATATGATACTTACCTTGTATGTTAATTTTACAGTTTCATGCCTCCTATGGTAAACCACTACTAGCTGCCAGAGATCCCAAATGTTCAGCGAAAGATGCTGAAGCAGGTGTGCTTGCTATGGAAGCATTGCACAAGCAGGTGGGTTCATTTCTACTTGCATCTGGCCTCCTCTGTTCTTGTCACTGTTGATCTAGACTCAAACTGAAAATGGTTTTCCTTGACAGGTGATGCCTTTTCTCCTTCGCCGGACTAAAGATGAAGTCTTATCTGATCTGCCAGAGAAAATTATTCAGGATAGGTACTGCGTCCTGAGTCCTGTTCAGCTAAAACTCTACGAACAATTTTCTGGTTCACATGTGAGGCAAGAAATTTCCAGCATTGTGAAGCACAATGAATCAGATGCAAGCCAAAAAAATGATTTGCCAAAAGCATCTTCTCATGTATTCCAGGTAAGTTGAGAATAGTCATGATTATATCTTTTGTGGTTGTGGTCTAATATCTCTCTTGTTTCAGGCACTTCAGTACTTGCTTAAACTTTGTAGTCATCCTTTGCTCGTGTTTGGGGAGAGAATTGCAGAATCACTCTCATCTGTTGTGTCAGAGCTCTTCCCTCCTGGTTCTGACATTGTTTCAGAACTCCATCAACTTCACCATTCTCCCAAATTAGTCGCCTTGCAGGAGATCCTTTCGGAGTGTGGAATTGGTGTTGACTCAGGTTCTGAAGGCACTATTTGTGTGGGACAGCACAGAGTCCTGATATTTGCACAGCATAAGGTAATGCCTCTAGCTTCTGAAGTTATATTTTGATTGATTCTGTTCCTGTCTTAACCTGGAATTCAACTTTGAGTTGTGCAGGCCCTTTTGGATATCATTGAGAGAGACCTGTTTCACACTCATATGAAGAGGTAAGGATAGTTCTTTCTTGTTTTTACCTTTCAAACTTCCTTTTGAAGTAAACTAAATAGCCTGCCAATATTTCCATTGCCATTGACGTATCTGTGACTTTTATATGGAGGTTGAGGCATCTTTTAATGTACTTCTTGGTTTATCGTGTGGGTCAACTCTTGGTTGTCATAATTAGGTTTTCTGATATTAGGGGCTAGTGTGTTGTTAACCATTAATTCTGCAGCAGTTTATGGCGGCGGTCTTGATTTGACTAAACCTTTTTCTGTTGAGAAAGCAAGACATAGGAAATACCTTTTGGAGTCTCCATGTTTGTATGGCACAGTACTTTGACCTGTTTAGCTGCAGGCATATCTTGGAAGGGGCATAAAGGGAGGGAAGGCTGTGGTTTTCATTCTTTAGTTCTTTCACATTTCACCTTTTAGAATTGGTTTCAGTTTGATTTTAGTACATTGAGCTACTCTTTGTTTGACATTATTTTTTGGAACTTGCAATCTACCGATTCTCTAAATTTCTGCACACAAACTATCAAATTATAGGCTACATAATATGTTGCCTCTACAAGTATGGACAAAGAGAGTTGAATATGTTCTCAACTGTTTTGTAGCCCCAGAATTTTTAGGATACACAATTTTTTTCATCACTTCTTTGTATCGCACCTGGAAATTTTCTTGTTAATTTGCAATCATTTTGGACGCTTGAGATTGTCTCGGGATATAAATGGACTTCGTATGTTAAATCTTAACTTTCACAATTAATAGTTTCCCTTGTAATTATGGATAGCTGTACCTGTTTTGATACAGTTAATATATATGCAACAAATGTTACCTTCTCAACCAAAAAAAAAGTTTGCTAGTGCACATGTGAACGATTTAGAACCGGAAAAAACAGATGTTAGAGGACCAGTAATGCACCTATGTTAATCAAAGGTTGTCTTGAAGTACTTGAGCCCGTTCCTTTGGTTTGACATTCAGTAGCTAACGAGATTTTACTCCTTTTTTGAGCAGTGTTACTTACTTGAGGCTGGATGGATCAGTTGAACCAGAAAAGCGCTTTGACATTGTGAAAGCCTTCAATTCAGCACAATCTAGTATCGTGCGTTGGAGTTTTACTTGAAAAATTCAAAACTCCAGCATAATATACCAAATTTCCATATATAAGATGTTTTCAAACTCATGTACAATTCATGAAGTTTAGACTACTAAATGTTCAAACTCCAGTACTCGTTTGAGTTTTTCCGTGTTTCAGAGAGGAGTATTTATGTTCAGGTTTTATTTTTGCATTAAAGAGTAATTACTTTACCGATACAATTTAAAATATGGCTTAATTCTAATAACCGGCCAAAAAGTAGCAATCCTAGCTAATTTATCAACACATTCATTGTAAAAAATTGGGCCATAGATATAAAAGGAAACTACATAATCTACCTATTAAAATTAAAGTAGTTACCCGTCTTTACTCATTGTTAAACTTATTATAATATATACCTTTCTAACTAAAACTAATTGCCAGCCAACTCATCCCCAGTTTTTCTTAACCATCTGATAATCTTTCCTTTCTATTTGAAAGATCCACAATCATGTAAATGCCATCATAAAATCAACATTGCCATGAGTACTACACCGTGATAATCTTCTTTTCAATTGATTATTATTCATTATCACATAAAAATAATGGATGTAATTTCAAATCTGAAAAAAATGAAACTCCATATGAATGAGTTCAAAATGCCATATCTGATGGTTTATAGTGTTTTACTATTGAAATTCATTAGTTATTGTTCTTTAATGTGTAGATTGTACCTTTGATGTTAGTTTTTGGAGATTTATTATACAAAAGTTTAAATCCACCATTGAAGGACCTTGAAACTTGAAACTCATAACTTGGTTCGTTTGAGTTTTTAATTATTTTGATCCAATCCTGCATGGGTTTGTTTAGAAAGTTGATTGGAGGTTGTAGCTAAAGTTTTACTCAATTTGGTAGAGATTTTGTAGTAGATTATAGAAATTTGGTTTGAAATATAGTTGAACTAGAGAAGAAGATGAATTTGTATTGTATACCCAAATAGTATATAAATATATCATTTTGGTATATAATTCATTCCAACATATACTATTACAGTATACAATATAATATAATAGTATATTGTTATAATTTGCTCCTTTTTAAACTTTTTCATTGGGTCATTTTTTAAAATTTTGGGTTGAAATTGAGTTGAACTATCAGAGAAGACAGATTCGTACTGTATACCAAAAGGGTATATTGGATACTGTATTGGTATACAATAATTAATTCAAGAGTATATAATTAACTACAATATTTTGCTGCTAACTTTTTTTTGAAGGAATGAACCAATCCTCTATATAGTAAAATAAGATATTATATACCTTTTGGTTAATTCAATAGTGTATAATTTATTGATATAATGACCCGAATGGTCGTTTTGATAATTAACGCCCTGATCCCCTATTAACTATTTTTCTCGTATCTTTTTCTGCTATTGTGATTTGCCGGGATGATTCATCTTGAGTTTTGGAATGTTTTGGGATACTTAGTCTCTAAATGAGAGTTTAAGTCTTAGAATTTGGACCGTAATCGAAACAATATGAACACGGCTCCAGAATGAAATTTCGTCGATTTCGTTAGCTCCGTCGGGTAATTTCGGGCTTAGGAACGTGTCCGGATTGTATTTTTGAGGTCTGCAGCTAATTTAGACTTGAAATGACAAAAGTTGAATTTTTGAAGTTTCAAGTTGATAGTGGAATTTTTGATATCGGGGTCAGAATCCGATTCTAGAAGTTGGAATAAGTCTGTAGTGATGAATGTGACTTATACAAAATTTGGGGTCAATCGAACATGGTTTGGTTGGTTTCAGCATCGATTGTAGAATTTTGAGATTTCAAGTTCATTAAGGTTGGATTGGAGGGTGATTCGTGATTTTAGTGTTGTTTGATATGATTTGTGGGCTCAACTAAGTTCGTATGATGCTTTAGGATTAGTTGTTAGGTTTGGTTGAGGTCCTGGGGGCCTCGGTTTGGGACTTAGGCATGTTGCTGAAGCATTACTATACCTGTTGTTTTCGCACCTACAGATATTGGACCGCAGGTGCGGTGCCGCAGAAGCGGTTGGGTAGCTGCAGAAGCAGAAATGGACCTACGCAACAGGGATCGCAGGTGCGGCTGGGGACCGCAAGTGTGAGACCGCAAATGAGGCCCCAGCCCGAATAAGTGACCTTCGCACCTGCGATGATTTTTTCACAGGTGCGGGACTGCAGATGTGGAAATCGCTGGGCAGAAAAGAAGAAAAGAGCATTTCAAGGGTTTGAAATTTCATAACACAAATTTAATGTAGAGCTCGGAGGGAGGCGATTTCTCGAGGGATTTTGAGGGAGAACTATTGGGTAACTAATTATAACTCTATTTTGATCATATTACATTAATCTATTGTTGTTTTCCTCATCTAATTAAGGAATATGAGGGTAGAAGTTTGGAAATTGGAAAAGGGTTCCCAAATAGAAAATCTGAGGTTTGAATGGGAATTAGACGTCGGATTTGCATGATTTTTATTCGAGTGAACTCGTGAGTGCATGGGTGCTCATTTACCCGATTCCGAGACTTTGGTCCGAGGAGAATTTTTGGGCATTTTTCTATTTTCTTGCCTTAGCTTCGATATCATTAGCTAAATTAGTTGTTTATAGTTATATTTACGTTATGTAATTGATTTGACTAGATTTGGTCCACTCGGAGTTGGATACTCGTGGCAAGAGCGTGATTTCAGATTGATTTGAGCTTGGTTCGAGGTAAGTGGCTTGCCTAACCTTGTGGGGGGAACTCCCCTTAGGATTTTGGTATTGTTTGACCGACGAGTGCGTACACGGGCTATTTGTTGTAAAACTTCATTTTTTGAGGTCCGTAGCATACAAACTTAGCCGTGTAAGTGAGGTGACGAGTGCGTACACGGGCTATTTGTTGTAAAACTCCATTTTTTTACTAAGTCTTAACCTGTTTTTCCTTGTTGAACTACATTATCATATGTTATTGCCTTGATTAGGTTAGAAAAGAATGTTTACGTGTTAAACTATCTATTTGAACTCTATGCAGCATGTTCTAGTGAAATGTCTTGTTTTCCTTAAATGTAAACTTAGTTTAAACTGCAAATTTCTTGATATAACTGTTGTTCGTATTGACTGTGCTGTATATTTACTTTGGGACTACGGAACAGTATTCCAGGCCTTGTACTGCATATTTACTTTGGGACTACGGATCGATATTCCGGGAGATCCCCCAGCACTACATATTTACTTTGGGACTACAGAACGGTATTCCGGGAAATCCCTCCCTGCATATTTACATTTGGGACTACGGGACGATATCCCAGGAGATCCCCTGTTGCTATTGTTGGGTTTTGAGATGGTGTTCTTCTGTGCTTATTCCTGGTTAAAACTTTAGTATCTACTTCCTTACTGCAATATTTCTTTCTGTTAAATTTTATTATATTAAAATCAGTAGGGCCCTGACCTGATCTCGTCGGTACTCGACCGAAGTTAGGCTTGGCAATTACTAGGTACTGCTGTGGTGTACTCATGCCCTTTCCTACACATATTTTTCGTGTGCAGATCCAGGTACCTCTTCTCAGCCATACTTCTAGTGAGGCGAGGCGATCTTGGAGATTTTGAGGTATATCTGCCGCGTCCGCAGACCTAGAAGTCCCTCTCTGTTCTTCTTCAAGTTATAGACTTCCTGTATTTTCTTTGCTGATAGATTTCTGGAGTTTAGAAACACTATGTACTTCTGTAGCTTGTGATTCATGAGATTCCGGGTTTTAGGAGTGCTTATGTTCAGTTCGAGAGTGTTTTATTGTATATGCCGAGCGACATTTTAAACTTCTTTACTAGATTTACCTGTTAAATTGTTAGTTTTTATATCTTTGTTTCATTTCGGCAAATTGTTGGCTTACCTAGTCGTAGAGACTAGGTGCCATCACGACAGTTCACAGAGGGAGAACTTGGGCCGTGACAATTGCGTTGAACTGGCGAAGAAGAATTTGTACGATATACCAAAATGATATACTATATACTATTTTGGTAATTAGTTCATTCCAATGATATACTGTTATAGTATACTACATAATGTAACAATATACTCTTACAATTGGGTCTTTTTAGAATTTTTAATTTTTTTTTATTGACAACTGATATTATTTCAGTTTAATAATTGAATTAAAAGAATCTTTTTTAAACTCGTTGCATACAATTGTAGATCCTATTGGTATATCTATATACTATACTAGTATCATATGTTAGTTGAAATATTTTTTGTTTGTATTGGCTACATTTAATTGGTACACTATTTGATTTTTCTTTAGTAATAATAGAATAGTACAATATCTTGATTTTTTTTTTAAATTTTCCTTTATACATGTGTATTATGTAATCATTTTGATTTTTTTATGTGTTTGTTTTATATAATAGTATTATAGTACAATATCTTGAAATACATTATTATATTAATATGTGGTACACTATTTTTTATTTTTCTATTTATGCATGTGTATTATATAATATTAGTATAGTCATATATAGTTGCCTGGAATTAATTAGTAGAATTGTATATCCTATTGGTATAATTATATGTCATATTGGTATCACATGGTAGTTAGAATATTTTTTGGTCGTATAGCTGCATTTTTAAGTGAATTCTATTATGAAATGATTTATATGATCATGTTTTCCTGTGTTGGATTTTCTTGTACCTATGGAAATAGATTTTGTGTATTATGTAATAGTTTTTATAGTTATATGCAGTTGTTGGAACGACCCCATACAAACTATATGCCCTATTTGTATAGCTATATACTATATTGGTATCATATGCTAGTTGAATCATTTTTTGGTTGTATTAGCTGCATTTAATTGATACAATATTTGATTTTCTTTTAATAATAGTATTATAGTACAATATCTTGAAATATTTTATTATATTAATATGTGGTACACTATTTTTTTTTTCTCTTTATGAAGGTGTGTTATGTAATAGTAGTATAGTCATATAGTTGTCGGAAATTAGCAGTAAAATTATATACCTTGTTGGTATAGTTATATGCCATATTAGTGTCATATGATAGTTTGAGCATTTTTTTGATTGTTTTAATTGTATTTTTAAGTGAATTCTATTCTAAAATTGTTTATATGAATATGATTTGCACTACTGGGATTTTTGTTTGCTGATGGACATAGATTATGTGCATTATGTAATAGTTTTTATAGTTATAGGCAATTGTTGGAACGACCCAACATAACTATATACCCTGTTGTTATACGGAATGGGCAAGTTGCTTTGCGAATGTTTAGCTTGCAAAACGAGCATGTAATTTTCTCATACTTTATTGCATCCTTTAATGTTTTGATACAATAGTATTGTCGCATATAGTTGTAGCAATATTTTAGAGCAATCATATACTCTGTTGGTATACCATATTGGTATCCATGTATACCATATTGGTATCATACGGTACTAGAAGTCTTTTTTGCTACTTATACATATTGATAATAATGATATTTTATTATCATTTCTATTCTAACTAGTATATATAGAGATTTGGTGGTCGTAGATTATATTTTCTTGCTCCATAAGTGGTTGTGTTACTGCTAATAGTAGAGTGTGTACTGATATTTATAGGGATTGAGATCAATGTTTGCATTGCAATCACGTGTTGATTCTTGGAATCTGATTATGTAATTTATGGTGCTCAAGAGCTGTCAGTGTGATATTCAGTAAATTAGATCAAGTGAAAACAACAATTATTTCAGCTTAATAAATGAATTAAAAAATGAGAAAAAATACAAAAGGAATATTATACTAGTTATATTTAAAAAGGTGAACAAATATTTATTATATCAGTTTTTTTTTATTTTATAAAAAAATAAATAATAAAATATAATAAAAATAATAAATGAAATTAGATTATAAAGAGAAAAAAATATAAAAAAAGAAGTTAAATAAAATTAGAAAAGGAACAAGAACTAAAGAAAAAAAAAGAAAAAAAGAGTTAAATGGAATTAGAAAAGGAACCAGAAATAAAGAAAGAAATAAAGAAGGAGTCAAAATTAAGCGTGTAATAAGTTATGGTAAAAATAACAATAATACGATTTGGGCAAAAATAAATGAATAGAAAAAGAGAAAAAAGAAAAAGAAGAAGAAGAAAACGAAAAAAAAAGAAAAGGAGAAAAAAAAGAAAAAAAAGGAAAAAAAGAAAAGAAGTATAGAAATAAAAAAGAATTGGAGAAAAAAGAGAAAATTCCCACAAAAATTACTATGGATAGTAAATGTAATTAGTTTGATAGGTAGAAAAATAAATGGATAAGTAAAGGTAAATAATTTTATTTTTGTGGATAATTGTAACATCATCGTTAGGGCTAGTCATCTAAGTCCATTGGGCTACAGCCCAAATGCACCGAGTAGGCGCCATGCCGAGTTAGGATTCGGAAATTTGGTAGATTATTAATCAATTATACGGGTCGGGTCAATACACCAGAATCGCGGAATTTTAGTTTTTTTTTTTCTCTTTTATAAAAAGATGCGATCCCTTTGCCTTCCTCTCTTCTGTTATCATAAATCGAAACCCTCGTTCTTCTCACACTTTACCACAACCTAATCCACAACAACAAGAAGAGCAAGGAAGAATAATAGGTCAGTCTAGAAGATCCTTTCCCAGGTACGCTCCTCATTCTCTATATATCTACATTTCTCTATCTATTAATTTTTCTATATGAAAATTGGATCAGTAGCATTCTTCCATTTCTTATATGTAATTATAATTTCTTCGTTTTACTCTAGAGTTCCTGTTAAATGAATCTGGTAATTCAATTTTGCATGTTAATCTTACGATTTTTTTTATGGTAGTATTTTGATGTTGTAGCGAGTACATGAGAATTAAAATTTGAATTACTGATGCTAAAGTTGCTTGTAGGAGAGTATGATCGTTGCATGAGTGACACATGCAAGGGTGTGAAGGGAACTTGAGAGAATTGTCAGGGAATGATATGTGATGATGGTGGCTGATTGTTGAATTGAGAACTGGCGTGGTGTAAGAGTCGGGCATAGCAGGGGCAGTATGGCTCAGCAGCAATCATCACGGCTTAATCGCCTGCTCACTTTATTAGACAGTATCCTTTTGCATTTTGTTGCATGCTTAATGATATACACATGCATTGATCTCTTAATACGGAAAGAATGGAAATTTAGTTTTTTTGTTTGCTAGCTTATATTTTTAGCTATAGAATTTAACTTGTATGCATGTGTTAGCTTTAACCAAAATTAAGCTGGCTCGACCCAAGCAACAAGATTGACAGCTGCTAGGCAGATTGGTGAAATAGCCAAATCACATCCTCAGGACCTGAACTCTTTGTTGAGTAAGGTACGTCTTTATCTGTAGTTTGTTATCTAATTATATCAAAATTTCCATTTCTTGTCTCTCTGTTGTTGCGGCCAAACACTGGTAAAGTGTCTTTGAGTCAGAAGTGGTAACATTTATCTGTTGGAAGATGGAAGCCTTCTAATTAAAAATCCTCCTCTCCCCGAGTTCATCTGCAGCAAATCTATGAGATATGTACGTTTTTAGAGTAGTCCATAAATGTTAGATAGTGAGTGCACTTGGCTCAACAACATATTTATTTCTGACAGGAAGTAATTCTACAGGACTTTACGTAATGATACGTGGTGTTTAATTAAACGAGTACTTTGCTGGTCGAATTGCAGCTTGATTTTCAAAATTTTCTTTCTTTTTTTGGAAATGGGAAAAGTTTTATTGATATAAGGTACCAAGATGGTACCGGTAGTACAATAACAAAGGGAATGCAGATCAGTACATCAAAACTGCATCTATTGTCTGACCCTTAGCAAATCCAAGAAATCCATATACTCATTTGTTCTACCAATAAGACTACCCTTACACAAATCGAGAAGATTTTGTAATGTTTCCTTTTAGTGAACAATTGGGCATAAAACCTCAGCTAGAGGCAGAAAAAAGCTTTGTTCCTGTTGCATAGCCTCTCGGTGATATAAGAGAAGGTTTGTGTGGTTCTCACTAGAATGTTAGTCGTCATGCAATATTGCACATAAATGGATGGTCTAGCCTTTTGGCTCTTTGATCTTGTAGCAGGTCTTGGATATTGAATTGTTTATGCGTCAACTTGACATGATAAGTAGTTGAACCTACTAAATAAATGAAGCGAAAGGGTGATGTAGAATAAGAAAGGAGATCACTAGATCCAAAATATGAGACCCATCACCCAACAATACGAGTGGTGGAACAATAACCAACTTAGGCTAGATTTGTAGGGTTTTGTGGCTGAAGTGAAACATTTAGAAAAAAACTTGGTCGTTAAGGCCTGTAGGGTAGCCAGAGGATGGTGATGATTTATATTACAAAAAAAGCAAAGAAGAAATAAATAGAGATGTGTACTGTAGCCAGGTGAGTAGTAGCTAAGAATGAAATGATATTAGAATTCCACCTAGAATGCGTTAGGTACCTCCTAATGTGAGGTTGCACAAGTTCTAAAGAAGCCTTCCAGAAAGGATTGATTCTCGTATTATTTATAACTATTGAATCTCGAAAATTACGGGAGTGTTTTTGGACTTAAAGAGCTCTTCTAAACCTGTTAAGAAAATTTATCCAGATTACATAAATAACCCGTTTTCCTACCCAAAACAGTTATAACCTAAAAATTATAGGGAACAATAAGAAAGTACCTTAACAATATTCTCGGTATAATTTGCTAAAAACGCAAATTATACTGAATTAAACTTGACTTGAAAGCAATCCACAAATTGAAAATAAAACACAAGACTAAGGGTGTGTTTGGTACGAAGGAAAATGTTTTCATGGAAAATGAGTAGTTTTATCACTTATTTTTCCTTGTTTGGTTTTTGAGTGAAACTTTTTCCGGAAAATATTTTCTAGTGCTGGGTTAGAGAGTAGAAAATATTTTTTATGCTACTCTCTTCACCCCCTTCCCCAAGTCCCCATGTTTCATGTGTTCCCCCCCTCCCCCCCCCCCCCCCAAACGTTTTTAGGATTCTATTTTTTTCAAAGAATTTAATTATTCTTCTAACAATTCACATAAACCCAAAGGAACAAATGTGCTGCTTTACTTTTTATGCAAAAATAACGTTGAAATTTGTGCTCCATAACTAAAAAGAAAATACTCTTTTTTTTTGTTGAAAAAGAAAGTACTTTTTCTATAACATAAAAGTAAAATACTCATTTTGTTGAAATGTAAAAAAATACTTCTTCTACATCATGAAAAGAAAATACTCATTTTGTTGAAAAGAAAGAAAATACTTTTTACTACATCATAAATTATAAAGCAAAAATCTATGCTACTCTGACTCTTCAAAAATGTTGTTGGGTGCGTGTCGGATCCTCCAAATTTAGTGCATTTTTGGAGGATCCGACATGGGTGCGGCAACACTTTTGAAGAGTCCGAGCAACATAGGCAAAAATACTTTTTACTACATCATAAATTATAAAGCAAACTTAATACTAAAAGCAAATTACTTCTCAATTTTAGTGTTTTCTCTCACTGCCGTGATAGTAATTTAATGTTATTAATTGTCTTTTGTAGTTTTGTGTTTTCAAGTTTATCAACGGGAGGCTAGGCATTATAGTTTGAACATAAAAAAGATGGGGCGGGGGTGGGGGTGGGGGTGGGGGTGGGGGTGGGTAGGGTGAGGGTGGGTTGGTGGGGATGGGGAATACAGTGGGGAAGGTTGAGAAAGAGTTTTGGATCCCTTATCTTGGTAGGGAAAATATTTTCTTTCAATTGGAGGAAAATAAATTCATGAGAGGATATTTTCCAAAATATTTAAGCCAACCAAACATGGGAAAATTGAAAAACATTTTCCGGAAAATGTTTTCCTCCCTACAAACACACCCTAAACCTAAAACCATTTATAGATGCTTTAATGGCTGGCTCGTATAACAGAAATGATTTTCTCTTCTTTTCTCCTTTTGCCTCCCTTATCAAATGCTGTTCGGATTGAGATTGTCGCTCATTTTTTTCTTCAAAAGGATGAAAGCACAGAGGAATTGTGATCAACCTCTGGTGGAACAAAATTTAGAAATATTCAAGAAGAAATTTTCCGAGAAAATAGTGGACTTGCGAGATGGTTATTGCGTAACAGCGGGTCATCAGGTTGGTTATTTGCTCATTCTTCAGTAGAACAGCGGGAAGAAGATCGGGTACCAAGAGTGTAGTGGAGTCAGAGAAGTGTAGACAAAATGACGAGTAGAATATTAAGTGAGAGAGGGCAACAAAGATTGGAAGAGAGGAGGAATTACCTGTTGGCGAGGGATCCACTACACAATCAACTCTCAACATTTTGAGTCCTTTATGAACCACCTTATACGGCTAGGTCCATTGACGTTTGTGGGACACTATATTTAAAGGCCAAGGAAAAAACACACAGAGACCGGCTTCTACTCTTGTGTTATTCTTGTAGCTTGAGTCGCTCATCACTTAGGGATTTCAATAAACAATGACATTTGTAGCTTCTTTGCTTGTTAAGTGTCTTCTGCCCAAGCTTTGGTCTGTAAATTACGAGCTATTTTCGTTGCAAAACTTTCCTTTTACCTGGATGGTGAACTGCTGTGTATTGATTCAACTTGAACATGTTCTTTCTCTTGTATTCTCAGGTTATTCTATTTGTTGAAAAAATATGGTCTTGATGTTGATGTATAACATTGAGTCACGATAATTCCCTTTTGAGTGTAGGTTTCGCAATATCTTAGGAGTAAAAAGTGGGACACCAGAGTTGCTGCTGCTCATGCCATTGGATCAATTGCCGAAAATGTTAAACATACATCTCTGGCTGAAGTCTGTTCATCTGTAGAGGTGAAAATGTCTGAAGCAGGGATCTCAAGCAATGTTGCAGAATTGGTAGCTTGGCCTAAATGTTATCCTAAAATAGGAGGGACCTCATTTAGAAGGTTGCACATTCTGTATTTATCTTTCTTGATACATCATCATATACTCCATATTTTCTTTTGAAGCTATTTGGCTGCAGAGATGTAGTATTTGATTGCTCTTTTATATAGTTCATTGGTATTCTTGCATTGTTACTACACTTGATCTTAGCTAAAAGGCCGAGAAAGGTATGGTATTCTTGCATTGTTAGATCACTGAGTTTTGTATTTTATGCCTGCAGTTTTGACTTGAACAAAGTACTAGAGTTTGGGGCTCTATTGGCGTCTGCAGGACAGGTACTCTTTTGTTCCTTTTGACCTTGGCAGCTGTCATGCTTCCTCAGTGGGAATGCATTAGGAAACTTTTGATAAAATGTTGCTTATAGTTATTGAGTTTCTTTGTTGGATTCTATGGTTGTTTATTAATGGGGTCTGTCAATGAGACATTAAAAAACAGTTATTTTCTCAATTTATTTTGGTTGTCGTCTTCTGATTGCGTGAAGCTTGTAGCATGCCACCTAATTCTTAGAAAAGATGACATTTGTGAATGCATCTTATTAAATTCAGTAATGAGGACTACCCCATCATGCTATTTTACCTGACCGAAATTGATAGAATGAAAATACAAAAGTTAGACAGGTTAAAATTTAACCCATGATTCAATTGAAAGCTTATTTCTGCAATTACTAGATTGCAGATGGTACTGACAGCATGTCATCTTAGAGGTGCATCTTAATGATCTTATAAAAAATTTCTGAGCACTTCAAGGTCAGTTTATAATCTTGTATCTTGTTATAACTAATCACGGGGGTGGAGCTCTTTTGGCATGTACATGAATACTTAGGAGAAAGAGGAACATGAGAGTTGTGAGGGTTGGAACATGAATTTGTACAATTGAGGCATGTGTTTTGTTTTAGGTTAACTTTTGGTGCATGCAGAAGGTTCCTGGCTGCAGTTACCACTACCTACTGTGTTGGACGTGTTAAATGTCTTCGAAATGTACTAGCGAATGCTTGCAACAATTGAGCCCTTGGGGCTTACCTAGGCCTAAGGAGTAGGAGGAGGTACAAAGCATTGATTGTACCTTTGGCTCTTACACATGCATTTTGGAGAGAGGGACATGCAAGCTTTATATACAGCAACATAACCAGTGTGATAGTGGTGTCTAGGAGGATAAAGTGTACGCGGACCTTATCCCTACCTTGTGTGAGGTAGAGAGGCTATTTCCGATAGACCCTCGGCTCAAATAAAACATTTTGAAAACATGTTTGGAAAATACAAGAGTAAAGAAGCTATGATGAAAATACTGAAGAAAAAAAATATTGACAGCAGAAATAGAAAGATAATTAAAGCAAAAGAAACAACAGAAGTAATAAAATTAAAGAATAAGATAATAATAATAATAATAATAATAATAATAATAATAATAATAATAATAATAATAATAATAATAATAAGGAGAAGAGGGAGCGGATATAGTGCTCTAAACTAGAACCATGCTCTCCCACAAAGAAGTGAAAAATCGCTTGACTACCTTGCAATATGCAAGCTTTATATAAGGGTGGAAAAACTTTATAATGTTTTCCTTAACAGCTAATACATTTATTTTCTGATTATATTTGTTGTTTAGTGCCACTTGATTCACGATAAAACTCATGGGATGAGGCGCATGTCTTAGTACCTGTCTTACATTGAAGCGCAGCTTAAGCGAGGCGAAGCAATCTCCCTGAGCTTTTCTGAGCTTCAGGGTTCGTTAATTCAGCCTTTGATAACATTGGAATCTACATCATTTACAAAGGCCATGTTGCACCAATAGCTACCAAAGAAATATATTTGTGTTTAAGGCTATGTATGTTGCTAAGTTTGCCTTAAAAAATTCTATTGTTTCTCGGTCCAAATTGTCCATCAAACCATGGGAATAGTGTTCGAAAGCTTGTGTGTCTTCCTATTGAAACCATCTCTTCTCCAGCTATGTAAGAAATCCAGAGTGGAGTGACGCATTGTCCATGATATGCCCGAAATAGCAAAAACAAGCTCCAAATATGATAAGTTATCTTGCAATGTAGGAACACTTTAAGCGTGCTTTGCGCTTAAAGCCCTAATAGACCTACAACGCTTTTTAGAGCTTTTCGCCTTTACATGGGTAGATTCCATGTTAGATATGATCGAGGATGCACATTTTGTAATTTTTAACACACTGTTTAGTGTTGTAATACCATTTATAATATATATATATATATATATAGAGAGAGAGAGAGAGAGAGAGAGATAATATCTTAACATGCAAATGTGGAAGTATTCCAATATTTTTAAAAGAAAGACTAATAGTATTTTTTGAGAAAGATGAAAGAATATAATGAGTTAAGCACAAGTTAATGTTGACGAGTAGTTTTTAGACAGCTAACGGATGGTTAGCCTATTCCTAAGCTTATTGGGTTAAGCACAACTTAGGAGTGTCAGTGTGGGGGTGGTAATTCACAAGACATTTTTGACCGTAGGAGGGTGGTTAATCCATTTCCCTATTGCACAGAGGTGAGTTCAAGTCACTAATATCGAAAGGGGATAATATGCAAAAGGTGTACATATTTTTAATGTCTTGGAATTGAGTTCCGCACTACTTAATGCCAGAGTTTCTTCTTTGACATAACGGGAAATGTCTCCTTTACTGAGAAATTTACACTAATTATTGGTTTTCTTTTTTGCTTCTGCTTTATTTCCTTTCTAAGAATATCCTTCTAATTTGAATTATATGGTAAATTTGTTCCTGGACCAGAATTAATACTCGAGCTTCCACCAATAATCTAGGGGGAGGAATTAGCTATTTTAAAAGATGAGGAAGAACTGCAAGCTTTGTAAGTTAAGACTTTGCGGTGTTGTTGTCTTTGAGAATGATGTTTCAGCTCAGAAAAATCTCATCAAAGAGTAGACTCTTAGTTGGTATACTTATATATTCTTAATCAAAATTGTTAATTCGTTAAGGACTACATCTATCATCTATGGAAGAAAATGAGGTACAAGGTGGTGATGCCGATTCTATCATGTCTTGGTAGCAGTAATTGATTGATTGAAATCCTTATGGGAGGATTAGGAGACAGTTGATCCTTCATTTATGAGGAGGTAGAATTGATCCTACATAATGTTTGCATTTATCTGAAGACAAATGCACAAATTGAAAGCCAATGTCCTGGATTCCGGAATGTGTGCCCTACTTGTTCTAGTGAATTCTTTGTGCTCTTTTTCTTTTTTGAATTTTGTTCTTTTGTACGATATTGGAATTGTGTGCAAGTGCATTACTCAGATGCTTTATATTGTCTTCATTCAGGAGTATGATATTCCGATGGACAATAGCAAGAATTCAAGGGAGCGATTGGCCCGCCAGAAACAAAACCTGCGACGTCGATTGGGTGAGTTCACATCAATAGCTGGTTAGCTGACCAAGGCTGTTGATAGCTAATTATTTGTATGCCATTAAAACCACTTTATAATAAAATAAAAAGATTTCAGATTGAAGTGCTGCTTGCTATGTTGCACGGACTCTCCAAAATGTAGCCGCACCCGTGTCGGATGCACTACTATTGGAGGATCCGACACGTATCCTGCCACATTTTCGAAGAGTCCGAGCAACATAGGCTGCTTGTGTGTTTGTGGTATGGAAACTACTAAAATTGGTTGAGTGTAAAACGGGCCTGAAAACTTTGCAGGCTGTAGGGAAGTGTTGTCAAATGGTACAAACTATGTTCGAAGAGACGCTCTAATTAGACCTGCCATTAAAAATCTGTCTTGGTTTATTTTACCTTATCATTGTCCTGGTTTTATTGAGATAAGCCTACAGTATGGGAAAAAAAGCAAGTGTTGGGAGAAGGTGAATGCATGCCATGGGTTGATTGGAGAAGATTCAGAAGATCTAGGATTTGTGATATGAAGGTGACATTGAGTGCTATAATCAGTCAGGGAGAATGACAAATCTATTGTGTATGGTTTAGCAATTCTCCTTGGATAAGTAGGTCTGGCACGTTGGCAGATTGATCTGGGTGCGTAGTTGCAGTTGATCACAAACGGATTTCTACTCAAGATTGATTGCGTAGTTTCCGAAGTTAAGTTGTGGATTTCATTTGTGCAGTAATATGTTCACCTACTCTCTTCTCTTAAGTTTGGGGTCCCATTGCTTGCATAGTGTTACTAAGATAAGAATTCGAGTTTTACTGTGTTTGGATGAAAGTGGATACAAAAGTCTATTTAAAAAAGTACCTTCTTGACAATTAAAAGTAAAAGAATATTGAATTTTGTGGAGAATTGGTTTCTCTTTTAGAAAATTGGACGCAATTTTGAGATAAACCCGAAATGAGCGCTTGTCAGTTAATAAACCTGAGGTTTTTGAGACACTACCCAAGGATTATCTTGTTGACATTGTTGAAAATGGTAGCGACGCAAGCATCTTTTCCATTGTTTGCCTCCTTTTCTATTGCTTCACCTGCTGCCTTCAAAACTCTCTGGATTCACTGAGAGTAATCTTAACCCTAATGCTGGTTTCCACGTCAACATTTGCGTATCTAGAATCACCTTTTGCTGATTACGTTCTTTTTTTTTTTTTTGGGGGGGGGGGACTAAAATATGTCGATGGTTAACTAATTGACGGGTTGCGGGAATAGTTGAAGCCATACCCAATCGAAAAAGGATGTTATCCAAATGCATTTCAAGTAATTGTAGTAAAACTTGAGGGGGGGGGGGGTTGTTAGGGAGTAAATTGGAAATTTCTTAGGTAGCCATTCCTTACTGTTATCCTTGGACTTCCACGCATGTTGGAGACGAAACAAATGAAATTGATGCTGTCATTTATTTTTTTTCCAACCAATCGAATGCCAATTTTTAGAACTTGTTGCAGTTTTCTGTATTTGTGACCGCGATTACCATGTAAATTTCGTAGAAACCGCTAGAAAATATTTCTTTATGGGTGGTCGATGATAGTTATTATTTCTCTTGTGTGATTAGATTTGGGCAACAGTGGGAGGAAGAAGTTATGCATCTATCTGAGTTTATTACGAAGTACTTCATAGAATGAATTTCAGTTACGCACCTGACCACCTGCATGTGGGAGAAAGAAGCAAAGCTGTGTGAGTTTAATAACTAATTTCCTGATTTTCAGTTACATACTTAATCACCCATAAGTGCATGTGCGAGCATGCCGATGGGGATAGTTCTTTGGATCATTTAGGTCAAATTGTTCGCATCAATCCGAACTCTTGTTTCTATACATCAGTAAAAGGTAGATATAGCAGCGTGTAGTAGCCTCAACATTTACTGGTTCAGTTATTGGTACTGCTGGGCTCTGGAGCCTGCGCTGTCTAAGTGCATGTTAGCATACTAAATTGTAAATGCTGCATCTAAGTTAGAAGAACTGCTCCATGGTTCTACTTAGTCCAATTAACTAGAATTCGCTAGTGGAAATAAGTTCTCATAGGGAACGTGCTTGCTACTTCAATTTCATCTCTCATTTTTCTTGATTGACTTTATTATAACCAATTTTTAGATGATAACTATTTTCTTCTCACATGAGAAATCTAGACCTTGGCTCTCTCTCTTCTATGTTAGTTAATGTAGCAGTGTGATTCTTATTCTCTCTCCCATGTGGCTAAATAAATAAATTATTTGCAAACTAACAGGTAGTCATTCTCGTAATCAGGATTAGATGTGTGTGAGCAGTTCATGGATGTCAATGAAATGATAAGGGATGAGGACCTGATCGTGCAGAGAGCTAATTCTCCAGGAAATGGTGTTGCTACTCAATATTATTCATCAAGGCCTGTCGGCAATATCCGGCATTTTGTTGCAAAAATGGTACCAAGTGTCAGATCTCGGAGGCCCAGTGCAAGGGAACTAAATTTGCTGAAGCGGAAAGCAAAAATAAGTTCAAAGGACCAAACAAAAGGATGGAATAAGGATGGAGATACAGAAGCTCCACAATCACAAGATATAATATCTCCTAGGGGCATGTGTCCCGATATATCGAGCTCTAATAAGGTTACAAGATATCCTAACTTTGCTGTACGCTTAAATAATTCAGATACAAGGTGCTACTGACATCAATATGCATGTGTATTTTCATTCACATACTGAAATTTTATTTTCTTCTAGTATCTTCATCTTTTTGGGTTCTCCTATAATCTCTTTTTCTTGTTTTTCTTTGTCGTTTGAGATTCAAAATTCGTATTTGCTCGCTCTCCTATCATACATTGTATGTTGGAGAAAGATATCAATGCGTGTAATGGAGGGGAAATTTCTTCATATTAAAAGAGTCCTGTTAATTTTTTGTTCATGAACTTTTAGTGTTTACAGGATATCGGATATCCTAACTAGTAGATGATTGTATTGTTTTCTATTGATATATTTTAGTTTTCTTTTTTCTTATTTCATTTGTGGATTGATTTCAGTGCAGTCTTGAAGGGTGAATCTTATATGCGGCTATGCGCATCGTACTCGGGGATTTGTTTTATCTTTTCACTGTCAATGAATGCTATGTTGTGGTGTTTTCGTGATGTTATCTTGCTTTTAGATTCTTAATAAATTTGATAGTCTGGGAACTTTGAAATTCCTTGGTCGTCTTTGTACAATTGCTGTCGAACCTAAGTTAGTTCATTAGTCTGAGAAAAGTCTAGGTCTCGAGGTCTCTGTCCAGGATTATACTTTGGCAGCATAACTGTATCTACTTTTAGTTGGACCTTTCCTTCGATTAGTTATCCTTAGCTGCTTTGCCTTGCTTCTAGTAAGTCCATCTGTTTGGTGCATCGTTTCTTTTACAAATTGATATACATTGCTAGTGAATTAATATCGAAGTGCAACTTGCAATCTTTTCCTGTGAGCAGTTACTTCAGGATTAAGTTTAGGAATGCAGGCTGTTCTTAGATAATTTTCTCTGTGATTTCTGGAAGACTTTAGGTGCTCCCTTTGCTAGGAACCTATGCTGCTCTTTCCTTTGCCCTGATGTCCTATTCAGGCTTTGCAGTGCTGCTGCAAAAGGAGCTCATATTTCTTGATATCTGGAAGCCTGTTTAGGCTTCATGATTCCTGCCTGCAATGTAAACTCGAGACAAACAGGACATAAACTTGTTTAGAGTTGGAGTGACATCAAAAGTAGAGGATGTTGATGTGGAGCTGATAAGTTGGAGAGCCACCTAAAGCTAGTATGGTGCAGTGAATCTGGGAGTTACGTTGTCCTGTGAAAATGTAATTAAAGGTCGTGGGTGGAGTAAGTTGGTTAGCTATTAATTACAGTTGAGATCATATATGCAAAAGTTGGCACCACTGTTGAATTTGAGCTATTGATTATTTCGGTAGTTTAGGAGAGTTTTGAAACAGTAGAAATGGGTACTTTAAACTGTTCTAGTTGGTATAGAATTGAAGGTATGGTTAATTGACATTAAACTTTATAACTGCCTTGAAAATTTGACATTAAAGCTGGCGGGGTGAATTAGTTGTTTATTGGTTAGTTTAAGTTGAGGTCATATATGCAAGTTGTGGCACCATTGTCTAAAATTTTAACTGTTAGTGGTTTGTTGGGAGGTGTAATGTAGTTTTGAAGCTGTATTAGCGGATAAATTTTAGGTGTTCAGTCGTTTAGAATTGAAGGTATGGATGTACAACTAACAGAGTTTTCTTCATTAACAATATGACCTACAGAGAGTTTGGGTGTTGTATAGAATTGATGGTATGATGAAGAAAGAGGTACTTTTCCGTTTTAACAATCAGTATTACTTCATCCAAGCAAGGAAGAAACAGTTTTAATGATCAATAGAGTTACGGCTCTAGTATTCCCTTAAAGATCAATCGAAATCATCTTGTGGATCGGATAAGATGTTTTGTTTCAATCATTTAATCAACTATGCCTTAGTTTCAAACGAATTTTTTTTTCATGGCAATGGCCAATCATCAACTGTTAAATTTCCGGTTTAGTATTCTTGGTAAATTTGTGTATATCATTTCACATCCTTCTGCATTCAAAAGCATGTGCTCAAGTAATTATCAAATTTTCTCTATATTATAAACTGTAAATATCAAAATCTTGAATTATTGTTTCTGCAGCTACTTGGTGAAAACATCTCTGATGAAGATGGATTAGAGAGTGACGGAGATAAGATTTGGCCATTTCAGAGTTTTGTTGAGCAACTGATCCTTGATATGTTTGATCCTTGTAAGCAACTTCCATTATGCAGTTGCACTTAATTCTTTTCATGGTTTTCTTGTGTGATAATTGTTTCTGATTTCTTCTCCAGTATGGGAGGTTCGTCATGGCAGTGTCATGGCTATGAGAGAGATCTTAACCCATCAAGGTGCTAATGCAGGAGTTATCATTCCAGACTTGAGATGTGATAGTGCATTAAATATTAAAATGGAAGATAGGGTAGACGAGAATACTATCAAAAGGGAAAGACCAATTGATCTGAATATGCAAGTTCCACTTGATGAGTTAGAGTCAGTTTCAAAGAAACTGAAGGTTGAACCTGAAGGTGCATCTTATTTGGCGATGGATACAATGGTCTGTACCAGCAGGGATGGTGATCCTGGTGGTGTTAATGTGAAAGTGGAAGATGCTGGATTGAGTTTGGCTATTGAACAGGCTAATGGTGAATTTAGCATTGGTTCTGTTAAGTTGGAGACTCAATCTCATCTCAGTGGTGGAAGCCTGGGTAATGATATATCCACGGAGAAGGAAGGTGGCGTGGATAAGGCTTCGTTGGAAAAGATGGATATTCTAGAAAACCTTCCTGAGAATTGTGAGCTGATGAACTTGGTTAAATTGGCTAGGCATTCTTGGCTTAAGAATTGTGAATTTCTTCAAGATTGTGCTATTCGTTTCTTGTGTGTCTTATCATTGGATCGGTATGGTCTTTCCTCCCTTGATTTGGTATCTTTGAGCTTAGTTTTGTTCTCAAACAGCTCCCACCCAAACCCACCACAAAAAAATGAAAGAAAGGAAAAGGAAGAAAGCAATTTATTAGTCTATATAAAACATTTGAGAATACCAAACAGGAACAGAAGCTGCATAAAAGATTATTCTTTTTCTGCTCCCCCTCCCCCAAAAAAATTTCTGCTCTTTTGCTGTTGACAGTTACGGAATGCAACTTTGCTGTACTACTGCTGGGCTTCCCCCTTGATTTCATAATTACTGATAAGTGGTTATTTTTCTCTAGGTTACAGACATACACCCCACCTCACCCCCCAATTCTTTGTTTTTTTTTCTTTCCATTGACAGTTTTGGTGACTATGTGTCGGATCAAGTTGTGGCTCCTGTTCGTGAGACTTGTGCACAAGCTTTAGGCGCTGTGCTGAAGTACATGCATCCTACTCTAGTTCATGAGACACTGAATATCTTACTGCAGATGCAGGTAAATATGAACCAAGCTCAGCCTTTCGTTGCACACTGAGTATGGCTTTTAAGATTTTTAACTTGCATAGTAGTTGATACTCCTTTCGCTCTAGCTAGTAATCTCCTATCGAGATGGACTAATATGCGTGTTGTTCTTCTTACAATTCACTTTCATTTGAATCAATTACTGAGAATTTTAAAGCCTTACCATATCTTATATTACTCCCTTCGCTCCATTTATCCGATCCACTGTGTAGGAATGCTAAAAATGTTTGACTTAGGTGAAGAGATACAGAGTTTTATACACATTTCCTATTGTACTAACTTTGAACCGAAAATGTCAATCATTCCTTTTGCCATGTGAAATAAAGCAATAGCATCAGCAGCTTAATGTCATGATCTCTTGTCATATAAGTAAAGACAGTTGCGTGAAGAGGGGGGATGTAAGAAAAAATATCAGTCTTGCTTTTGCAAAGTGACTTCTTTTTCTCTTTTTTATCCTGAGGCAAAATACTTTTATGCTCCAACATGTGGGCCCATCTAGTATTAGACAACACAGGATTGATCTTCGTCGATCATGCTAATTGCTACAGACCTAACTATTTGAGGTTAATCATACGTACCTCCCTTGAGGTTTGCCTAAACAGGTGTTGTGGACTCAATAGTTCAATGGCATAGAGAGTGATTTTGAGTCTTTGTTGCCACCCACTGTCAAAGTATTTTTCAATGTACTTGGCTGAGGAAGGAATCTGGCATGCTTGAGGGTGTGCTAAAAGACCTGTATAAGTCTCTCCTCTACCGTATCAAAAACTATTAAGTCTCCCCTCTATTAAACAGTTTAAGATTTTAAGGTTTAATATCATCTGAAGTTTCGTATTTCAAGTTCTAACAATGGTTTTCAATTTGGGACCGACACATGGTTGATTTGTGTCCCTCTCAGAACAGTTTTTGACATCTGTTTTAATTAGCTGTTCTGGGTTTTTCAGCGTAGACCGGAATGGGAGATTCGTCACAGGAGTCTTTTGGGGATCAAGTATCTGGTTGCCGTACGGCAGGTAAATCTTAATCTATTGGATGGTGTGCTTGCTGAATCTTTCTGAATTCTGCTGGCTTCTTGCCTTAATAAATATAAGTGTTGTATGCAATTTGACTTCGAACTTTGTGTAGTGAAGTTGTTTGTGCTCAAGTTTTTGACTCAGAATTTTCATTATTCGATTATGGTCACCTAGAAACATGGTTAAGAGGGAGCTTACAAACAGAAAACAATGCTCCTACTTGGAAAATCATATGTATGAGTGTATAGAGGAATGAAAGGATGAAGTTGGATTGTTCGTTGCTATTTTTGCTGTAGTTAAGCTTATCTTGGCCAATGAAATACCTAGGATGGTCAAAGAAAGTTATTTCTTTCTATTAGTTTCTTTTATCCTTTTTAGTAGGTATTATGATTTGTACAGAGAAGATGTATCGATGCTGTTTTCTATGCCCTTTTAAGAGAGTCAGAAAATAAACCAACTCAGTCTCCAGCACTTGCTTTTGCTTTCTATTAGTTGGATCTAAAGTTGCTTTGATGATGGGGTTTGAATGGTATTTTCCGAGATTGATTACACACTACCTTGACAACATTGCAGTTTGATCTTTTGTCTCCTTCGTTTTCTTTGAGGGTGGATATGTTAAATACAATCAGGGGGTTGAAGAACTGTTACTTGATAAATTGTTTTAGTCCTGCAGAGTTGGCAGTATGGTCTCATATGTTACCTGCTGAAGTTTCCAAGCTCAACTGCTTTTGTTTACTCATCTTAGTATTCCTCTTGCTATGTACATTCTTCAGACTATGATGTTTTTGTTGCTAATTTGATTCTCCAATGATAACAGGAGATGCTTCCAGAGTTGCTTGGCTGTGTCCTCCCGGCATGTAAAGCTGGGCTTGAAGATCCTGATGATGATGTGAGAGCTGTTGCGGCAGATGCTTTAATACCTACTGCAGCGTCTGTTGTTTCTTTAAACGGCCAACTGTTGCATTCAATAATCATGCTGCTCTGGGATATTTTGCTTGACTTGGATGACCTCAGTCCATCTACGAGCAGGTAAGTCTTTACAAGGCAACTTTGGTACTTAAAATTAAACAAATATTTAAATACCAAGATTTCTAATTATCCCAGAGGAGCATTAACCTTGAAATATTCCAACACATTACTGTTAATTCTCTTGACGTTTCTACAGGTTAACTCAAACTCAACAAAATGTATCAGATTAAATTTGCAAATCATAACGGAAAAGACAAGTTGGATATAAAAAAAATAATTTGCAGTATCATGAAATAAAACTGATTTGGAGGTGATGTTATCATGAATCAGTAAGACTAGTTATGAGGATATTTATGCTGTCAGTTTGATTATATAACTGAACTAAAGCAAGTATGCTGCCAGCTTGTCCTGATTATTGACAAACTGCGGTGCTGACAGTGACATGCTGTCTATAAACATGTCACTGGATGGTGATATAGCACTCATTTGCGCTGCCTAGAAACCTGCTAGTGGATGATGATGTGGCACTGACCGTAGATGATATTTGCTAGTTGGCGACTTTGATGTGTCGCTTGACGGTGGCAATCCAATGAGATGCTAACTGGACAATGATGGGATATATATGACTTGTTGACTTGATAGGTGGACATATGTGGATTGGTGATATTTGCTTGGGTTGATGTGGACTGTTTGTAACATGGCTCATGACGCCGAAACAATGGAACAATGATAGGAAGAGACGGGAAAGATTAGTACCGCCGATCTAGTCACCCGAAAGAGACAAAGATTAATATCATTAGTAAGCTTTTTTAGCTTAAAAGCAAGATTAGTAAAATTGTAAGCTTAACTTTTCAAAAAAAATTACTCCCTCCGTTTTAAATTATGTGAACCTATTTCCTTTTTAGTCCGTGCTAAAAAGAATGACTCATTTCCCTATTTGGAAATAATTTACCTTTATGCAATGATTTATAACCACACAAAATATATCTGCCTCATTTTACACCACAAGTTCAAAAGTCTTCTCATTTTTCTTAAACTCTCTGCCCAGTCAAATGGGTTCACATAAATTGAAACTGAGGGAGTATAAAATATAAAGAACTTCTAGTATTATTTATATTTATTAATTTTTTTTTATATAATATTGGCCTAAGATTAGATTAAATGGAGTAACATATTAGTGATGGATTTGAGGATTCATATAGCCGGCCCTTTATTTGGGATTGAAGCATTGTTGTTGTTGTATAAGCTTATAAAACAAGACCGGTATAATTATTAAAGAATGTAAGCCTTTGATTAAGGAGGCAGCATAAGTCTGTTCACCAGTGAATGTAAGCTATTTAGATCCAAGATCGCAGAGGCTTTGCTACTATGTGAAAATAAGAAGAAAAGTCGAGAGACTTGTACAAGTGCTCCTTGTATGGGAGTTCAAACACTAGGAAAAAGGTAAGTTGGAACATGGTGAAGGGAGAGTTGATGAAGACTGTAGCAGCATCGTAGAAATCCAAAAATCCAGAAAAGACTCAATGACTCAATGTATCATTTACTGCCATCACGCCGGAAAGAGAAGGGGCGATGAACCTTAAGGATTACAAGCCTTATAGTCTAGTTGGAGCATTTATAAGATCGTTTTGTGATAAGTTAAATAATTGTATATTTCTTGTGAAATCCTCGTATACATGCAATATACTAGAAAGTCTAGAACCTACAATAAAATACGGTTAGTACTCACCCAATCAATGTACCTTTTATTGCCATCACGCCAAAAAGAGAAGGCGACAACAAACCTTAAGGATTACATGTCAATTAATCGTGATGGAACATTTGTAAGATCATTTTTCGATAGGTAAATTAGTTTTATATTTGCAAGAAAATCCTCGTGTACATGCAATATACCAAAAAGTTGAGAACCTACAATAAAACATATTTTTTACAAAGCTCATGCAATCAGCTTTACAAATAGGGACCTCATTGGTGCACAAAAAAAAAACTAGACACAACTACCCCTCAAAGGTGTAATGTCATTCTCAACTCCCTCAAAAGCTATCTTATTTCTCTTTTTTCATATAACCCACTTATGAGCTAGGGTGAAACATCTAAAGGCGTGGGTCTTCTCTTTCTTCATCCTAAACCCCATCTAAGCGATGTCTCCATTACTGTGCTGGACATTACCCATTGTACTTTGAACCAATTCAAGACCACCCATTACAAACGTGCTAGTAACAATGCATCGGGATTGGATCATCTTCTCAGCAATTACACATATTGCACCAGCTAAGATGTATGAGTTTCCTCTTCAAATATTTATCTGTTACTCTTGTTTTTGTTGACCCTGCAAAGGAGCACACCTTTCTAGGTTGCCCTTAGGATCCACACTGAAAGATGCAAAGGTTTAAGATTGAGAGACATTCGTTATAGAGGGCGAGGCATGCGGACAAGAACGGAACCGTGGATCGGTGATGAAGGAGAAGACTAGGAAAGACTAGGAACTGAACTACCTTTCAGTTGTGGCCATTGAAGAGTTATAATAAAAGGTTGGGAAGACGTTTTGGTAAGTAATAGTGTTGTATCATTGAGGTATGTCAGCAAAGAGATGGAGATTAGATCCAAAAGAGTAGAACTTTGCAATGTATAATGAGCTCAAAAAATCTGTTACGACCTCAAGTTCGAAAACATTGTCCTCGGCCAACTTATACAAAAAGTTAAGCGAAGATTATATGTGTGTGTGTGTATATATATATATATATATATATATATATATATATATATATATATATTTTCCGGTTATCAATATTGTTCTTGTTGTCTTCAGAGATTCTAGTATTTGTCTCCATCCAAATGACCCCTAAACGACTGCAAGGATGGTATTCCAAATAAAGGAAGAATATTTGGACATTCTCCTCCTTTGCCTAGCAAGTAAATAGTTTAGTGTATCTGGTGAACAAACACTTGATGCCTTGGACATTTAAGAAGTACAGTATTTGACTTGAAAGTTTACTGTGAAGGAAAAGATGGTTGACATCTTCAACATTTTCTTCGCAAAGAGAGCATCTATTGCATAGCCTCTTTATTGAAGGTTATTAAAAGATGGTTGACGTCTTCAACATTTTCTTCGCAAAGAGAGCATCTAGTGCATGGCCTCTTTATTGAAGGTTATTAAGAGAGGGACATTTTCTTTTTACAACTGATCAGGAGAAGTATTTGAGTTTGTTTAGAGCCTTGTTCTTCCAAATAGATTTCCAATGGTCATAGTGTAAGAGGGTGTTGAGATCTTATAAAAAAATGAGTAACAACTCTTCCTAGAAAAAGGAGGATTCCAAAAGATATTATCGAGAGAGGGATAGGTGGGACACCGTTGCAGAATAGAGTGAACTCACTATAACCTTCAAGTTCCTATTCATTGTGATCTCCTACGAGGAATAAACAACCTTGACTCTTGCTTTTGAGTTAGAGTCAAGGCACGATGTACATTTGAAAGTACAGGAAAGGTATCCTTCAAAGGAGAGCGGCGAAACCATATATCTTGCCAACTTCATGAGGGTTTGAGTGAAGATGTGGGCTACCTGCTATTCCATTGTGAGGTGTCAAGGTGTCAACACCTTTATTATCGGCGGTGATGAATTGGTTAAACTTTGGACAGTGCTAGGGACAATGCCGAGCCTACAGTAAAGGAATGAGAAGGCACAATCATGGAACTCGCTTCACTTGCTGTAATGTGGGCACGATCATTAGAGTGGAATATGTGAGCTCTCGTGATGTTGAGAATGATCTTTTACATTTGAGTTTCTAGTTTTATTCGGGTGAACTCTTGAGATTCCTGTCACCTCTAAGGCTTTGGTCTATTGGTAGGAGTGCAACACGTAATGTGTGCGTTAGGCACACGTCACGAGTTTGAACCTTGCCTTAGATAAAAGCTTGGTATTTAAGCGGAGATGAGTAGAGGGGCACGTCCATTATCCGTTGAGCTTCGAGCTTTGCGCCACTAGACCAATTTTTTTTTCTCCATTATAAAAAAACCCCGAGGTTCTTGTATGTATAGAAGTTAGAGTGTGTTTTGTGGAGAACCATCTTCCTTTTTTATGTAGGTTCTCTACTGTCCCATACAATTGTATACATAGATTTTTTCATATTATTAATAGCCTGTTTGGCCAAGCTTCTAAAATATGTTTATTTTGAGAAGTGCTTTTTTCAAAAGTACTTTTGGTGAAAATCAGTCTGTGTTTGGCTCATCAATTTGAAAAGCACTTTTGAGTAGCAATTAGTGTTTGGCCAAGCTTTTAGAAAGTGCTTCTAAGTGTATTTTTCTCAAAAGTCTTTTCAAAAAGGTAGTTCTGGGGAGAAGAAAAACGCTTCTCAGAAACTGCTTCTGCTTCTACTCAAAAGCACTTTTTTTCCTTCAAACATCTTAGCAAAACACCTTAACTTTGAAAAAAGAGGACTTTTGACAAAAAAATCATTTTTGGCCAAGAAAAAAGCGCCAAACAGGCTATAAAATTACTTCTTTATCGAAAATGAAAGGAGATTTTTATACTATTGACCTGGATGCGTACTTCTATTTTCTTGACTTTCGACATCGACCATATCTAGGTTGAAATTTATATTTCCCTTCCTCCTTTCTAAAATAAAAAAATAGTCGGGGTTTTCGGGGTGTGGGGGCGTGGGTGAAAGATGGGCAGTGACTTTATAAAAAACTGTCTCTTACAAGATTTAGGCTTTCTCAATATTTATTCTGTTATTTTTTTTTGAAAAAGGATGATTGTCTAGGTCTCTCACCAAAATTCCATCCTCTCACTCTTTAGCCCATTATCTTCTGTATTAATCACCTCTCCATTTTCCACTCTGAATTATAGCAGTTTATTAATTAGAATATTAATTATTAATAAAGTTATTATTAGATAAAAAATGAAAATTAGCTGTCATACACTGGTGTCTGCTATTACAAGAATTTTGCGTATTTATTTTATGTTGCTATCTTGTCCCCAATTATAGCTCTTGGTGATTTGTTGGTGACTTGTTCCCAATGAATCTTGATCTTCTCCATGTCTTTGGTATTGCAGTGTGATGAATCTGTTGGCAGAGATCTACTCTCAAGAGCAAATGATTCCAAAAACGTTTGGGGAGAAAAAGAAATTTGATCTCAATGAAATTGATCGACAAGATGACCCTGGGGAAGGGACATGGTCTTCAGAAAATCCTTACATGCTATCAACATTGGCACCAAGATTATGGCCTTTCATGAGACATAGTATCACTTCAGTCCGTTATTCAGCTATTCGGACTTTGGTAGCCTACCTTATCTGATCCTCTTTTTATTTGCTGTTAACATAACGGACTGCTGTTAGTTGTGTACATCACAGTTGCAATGTCTTATCGCTTGTATTTTGGTTGATTTGTCTTCGCATGAATTGGTTTTACACAATGCAAGTGCACATAAGTATAGAAGATAAAAAGCTGATTCTTAAATTTTCTTATGCAGGAACGATTGCTTGAAGCCGAATATAAGAGGAGCATTGCTGAATCATCTAGCTCTTTCTGGCCTTCATTTATTTTGGGTGATACTCTCAGGATTGTTTTCCAGAATTTGCTACTTGAATCAAATGAGGAGATCGTGCAGTGTTCAGGCAGGGTTTGGAGGATCTTTCTCCAGGTTTGTTGTTTATACCTGTCCTTCCCAAGTAAACCCCCAGATCAGCGTTCCACTTTTCATAGTGCTATATTTAATTGGATCAACAGAAACATCCTGTGAATGGCTATGATAATGCATTATCGTCTTAATCGATATCTGATATTTGAATCAGAGTGTACTAGCAGAAAAGGAGCATTCTCTAAAAATATTATTTTATGGATATCCTATTTGGTGATTGGGATTGAGAGGGATACTATCCTATGTTAGTTGAAGAGACTTTTCTAAGATTACATATCTGGAGGTGATTATAAGTCTGGTATTCAGCTGGACTTTGTTAGCTCTTTAGCCTTCGCATAGGATCATTGTAAAAGAGCTAACAAACTCACTACTTTCGTACTTATTCTGCTTTCATGCATCTTCTTGATGCCATTTATAACACTACTTCTATAAAAAAAAGGTCTGGTATTCAGCTATTTAGTTATTTTCTAGAGATACTGGTAGGTTGTATTTAGTTGGATAGAAGAATGAAGTGGATGGATATTTTATGAATGAAGTGGATGGATATTTTATTTCTTCCCTTAGATAGTGGAGTCACTCATTTGATGGTTTTTTGGGGAAAGGTTAGGATTCATATGATGGTTTTATAGCCCGTTTGGCCAAGCTTCTTTTTGGGCTAAAAGTGCTTTTTTGGCCAAATATTGATGTGTTTGGCCAAGCTTTTAGAAGGAAAAAAAGTGTTTTTGAGGAGAAGCAGAAAAAAGTAGCTTTTCTCCAAAAGCACTTTTCTGAGAAGTACTTTTGAGAAAAATTATACTTAGAAGCAGTTTTTAAAAGCTTGACCAAATACTAATTACTGCTCAAAAGTGCTTTTTAAATTAATTAGCCAAACACAAACTGCTTCTCACCAAAAGTACTTTTTTGAAAAGTACTTTTCAAAATATAAGCTGATTTTAGAAGCTTGGCCAAACAAGCTATTAATCGAATTTCATCTGAACCTTCTTTATCTAATTTGAATCTTCTTCCTTTCTCGTTCAAGTGAACCTTCCAAGTCAAGTGATGACCAGAGACTTGCTACCTATGGATTTTCTTTATTGTTCTTCGGGAAGGAGGGTTTGGGCCTTTTGGGGAATAAGCTTGACAAGGTGATATGCATATGTCCCACAAGGTGTCTTTGGCTTTTGTTTCATTGTGTCCGAGGGAGACATGGGGAGAGGTGGAAGTCTCTTCAAGTGATTTAGGTCCTGTGTGGCAATGTGTTATCTATTTGCTTTCTCTCCTTGTCCTGAACGTAAGCAAAAGAACAAAGCAAATGCTTAGTTGTGGTCATCTTTTGACTTTTTTTCGTCCATGTCATTGATCCATTGTTCTTGGGTCCTCTTACTAGGAGGGTTTTGTAGTGCGGGGGAAGGCTCTGACAGTGGATTTTTAATCCAGGCAGGTTATAATGCTGTACGTTTCAAACAGTTTGGCACTACAGCGTTTTTCAATTGGATTATTAAATTGAAGACATCAATTACAATAAAACCCTTAAATCATCGGAAACTTTAAAAGATGATCTTCAAGGAAATAAAGGAGAAAGGATGAGCGGGTTGGTCATGTGGGATAATATTGGGTATATTGTTGTTCTTGTTGTTTTTGATGAGCGGGTTGGTCACTTCATCCCATAAGGAGTATTTTGGGTAGGTTCTTATGTTTTTCTTCATGATAAAATGTGTTTGGAAAGTAGGAAAAAGGGCGATGGGAAAAAAGTGAAGGAGAAATGTGATGTTCCACTCAAAGGAGTAGCAATAGGAATAACCCGGTAACAAATTGATATAACCCTGAACTAGACTACCACAAGTGAGTTGCTTTAGTTGGGTGAAGTGGGAGTGTACACTTTGGTAGAGGACGATGATAATATTATGGTAGCAGCATTGTGCCCAGGGCTTAGTTCAAGTGGCAAAGGTTGATGGACTTGTGATTTAGGTCACAGGTTCGAGCCATGTGCCATTTTAACTAAGCCACTTATGTAAGTGGAGATAGGTAGAGTGGCGGGCTTATTATCCCCGAGTTTTGTAGGCTGCGGTTTGTTCCAAGGGTTCGCCCTAGACGGTTTTCTCGATCTTCAATAAAAATATATTGTTGTAGGGGGAACTTTATGCCAGCTTATCCAGGAAAAAAATTATGCTAGCTTCAAATAATTGGCTATAAGATAAATTAGAACAACAATGTTGTTATTTAATGGAGTGAAGGTTCTGTGTTTTTTGGTATACTTCTTGTGTACGTTTTTTTCCCCATCATTAATAAATTATTTACTATAAAATGATGTTATATAATGGAGACCGGATTGCCGTTTCTTAATCATTAACCTTGAGCAAATATTTTTGTAGTTAGCCGAGAAAATTGTTTCTTAGTTATTTGATCTTCTTATGTTTGATGAGATATCTATTTCAATTGCTGTTAGTGCCCAGTAGAAGACTTGGAAGATGCTTCAAAGGCATATTTTCCTTCTTGGCTGGAGTTAGCAACTACTCCATATGGTTCATCATTGGATACTGCAAAAATGTTTTGGCCTGTAGCTCTTCCCCGCAAAAGCCACTTCAAAGCAGCTGCAAAGATGAGAGCTGTGAAACCAGAAAACGATTCCCTTCAAAGTATATGCTCAGATTCAGGTGAAGGCTCTACTGTGCTGGAGAAAAATACAGAGGCTTCCACCAGCAGCGGAAAGATTGTGGTTGGTGCTGATGTCGACATGTCGGTTACATATACACGTGTCGTTACTGCCACAGTCTTGGGCATTTTAGCTGCTAGGTTACGTGAAGGTTCTTTGCAGTTTTTTATCGACCCCTTATGGAAGGCGCTTACCTCTCTATCTGGAGTTCAACGCCAGGTGCATAATCTTAAACAAGTGTTTAGCATTGATCTTCATTTCCTTTATATTTCCCCTTCTATATGCCAATTTTTTGAGAATGATTTTTTTTTTTCCTGAGAATACTTTCTATATGCCATATTTAAACTGGAGTTTTGATGGTGAATCAGGTAGCTTCAATGGTGCTTATTTCTTGGTTTAAAGAACTGAAAACCAGGAGCATCATGGATATGGACAGGGTTATTGCTGGCATCTCAAGTAATTTTAGGAGCCAATTGATGGATTTGTTAGCCTGCATTAACCCTGCTTTTCCTACGAAAGATTCTCTTTTTCCTTACATTGAACTCTCAAGAACGTACGATAAAATGCGCAATGAAGCTCGTCAGCTCTACTATGAGACTGAGGCAGCTGGCATGTTTAAAGATTTGTTGTCATCCATTCAGGTTGATCTAGAAAATCTTAGCGCCGATGATGCAATAAATTTTGCATCTAAACTTCAATTCTTAAGTATTAATTCTATGGGGGAGGAATCTGCCGAGCTGAACAGCTTGGACGAATTAGAAACATTCAAACAGAGGCTTTTGACCACTTCTGGGTATTTGAAATGCGTCCAGGTAACTTTTGGGGGTGAATCTCTAAACCTGGAGTCTTATTAACTGGATAAGTTTATTACATCATTTTCTAACTTCCAGTTTTTCCTTTGACAACTCGCAGAATAATTTGCATATTACCGTCTCTTCTTTACTGGCCGCTGCTGTTGTCTGGATGAATGAACTTCCAGTGAAACTGAATCCAATTATTTTACCTTTGATGGCTTCTATTAAGAGAGAACAGGTAAGTGTTCAATGTGATATTTCCTGAAAAGAGAGCACTTGCTATTTGCATGTCATAATTGTTCATTTTTGAAGGAGGAGATATTACAATGTAAGGCTGCTGAGGCTCTTGCAGAACTTATCTATCGTTGTATGGGACGGAAGCCTGGACCAAATGACAAGTTAATTAAGAACCTCTGTAGTTTGACATGCATGGATCCTTGTGAGACACCTCAAGCCGGAGTTTTGAATTCTATCGAAATAATTGAAGAGCAAGATCTTCTATCCTCAGTTAGTAGCAGTAATAGACACAAATCGAAAGTTCATATGCTCTCCCCTGGTGAAGATCGTTTAAAGGTTGAGGGCTTCATCAGTAGACGTGGATCTGAACTTGCCTTGAAGTACTTGTGTGAAAAATTGGGTGGATCTTTGTTTGAAAAGCTTCCTAAGCTGTGGGACTGCTTAGTTGAAGTTCTTAAGCCTTGTAGTCTTGAAGGCATGACTGAAGAAGATGAAAAACTTATTACTCGAGCTATTGAGTTGGTTAAAGATTATCAGAACTTGATTAACAATATCCAGGTCAGTCCCAATGGTCGTAATTCTTCGTTTCTTGCACTTTTGATAATTACATGTTTATTGCAAATGCATCCAAGAAGGGACTAAATCTGGTACACAAGAAGTAAAAAATTGCTTTCCATGAAAGTTGTTGTCATCCACTTGGTGGATGGGTGATTGATCTGACGTTCTGCGTTCTATGGACAAAATACATAAGTTTCGTTCTTACTCTTGAATGGTGCACAAGTGCCAATGAAGCCACCTACCATGCTCTATTTTTTTCTCTTTTATTTGCTACATTGGGAGATCTTTCCCGAGGGCCAGAGGGGATACTTGTAATGTTTTGTTGCTTTTGTAGTAGGAAATGACTCTCTTTGTGAAGCTACCTTTTATTCTGGTCTCAGTCCTCTGCGCCTTCTGTTAGGTAATGATGCCATGATGAGTCCTCTTTGTGAAGAAAAGATTAACAACCCTTTGTTGATGTTAATACCTATAGAAAGCAGATATTGTTTTTTAGGTTATCATAAACAAAATTGAATACCTAATTCCTTCTGGGAGTTTCTCTTTTTAGTAGATTATTATGGGTATGCCTCACAATTATCTTCTTGGGTGGTACGAATTTGTTACGAATGTTGAGCTTCAATAATCAAAGTAAGAAAAATTCGTTGGCTTGGGATTTCTAGGAGGTTTTTAGTTTCTCTGCGTTGATTCTGATCTGATTATTCATTTCCCCTTCATCAACTCCTGAAGGATATCTATTTTAATAAGCCCCCAAAAGAACCCATTAGGAATAGAAAGGAGGGGGACCAACAGTGAAGCTCAATATTAGAAGTGAAGAAGGAAATGGAGTTCTTATCTTAAAAATAAGCTCTTACACATTCTCTGTTCCTTGAAGGCCTTTGTTTCCTCCTTTTGTTTTTCCTGCTTACTATCTGAACAACAACCAAAATTCTTCTCTGATCAAAGTTCCTTTATATGTTTGCTAGTATCTTTCACATATCTCCTGAGTTTTATCATTTTTTAAAAAACTTAAATTGATAAATGTTTGAATCTACAGAAAAATTGCTTATTTCATTTGCTAAGATTGAATCATGTCATTACTTTCGTGATGGAATGAGTGCAAGTTGCCCATACAGAGAACAGTAACAGAGGTGTAACTGGTCTATCCCTTAAGGTGAAGCAGTTTGATCGCATGTTTACAAAAACAAATTTACAAGTGTTGTTGCTTAACTGATATTGGCTAGGGGTGTAGTTGCAAATGAATTGTACACCTAAGACATTATATATTTGTTTCCTGTCGGAAGCAGCAACTGCAAGTTTTAGCAAGAAACAAATTCATCAGAAGTGTATATGACAGGTAGCATTGTCCACCACTTTGCTTGTTATTGTTTCATAAATTATTCAGAAAGACGTGATTAGTTTCAGTGCTCTAATTCAGTTGGATGTTCTCTTGCTTCCATGACTCCTTGACTTCAGCATTGTCTATGTCTTCTTATTCTTTTTTCCTTTGAGTGGCAGGTGGTCCGTTCCATTGCACCAATGCTGGACGAGACGTTAAGACCAAAACTTCTCACTCTTCTTCCATGCATCTTCAGATGTGTTCGTCATTCACATATTGCCGTGAGATTAGCTGCATCTAGATGTATTACAACCATGGCCAAGTCAATGACATTGGATGTGATGGGTTCTGTAATTCAGAATGTTGTGCCTATGTTAGGTGACATTACATCTGTACATTCTAAACAAGGAGCTGGCATGCTTGTTAGTTTGCTTGTCCAAGGACTTGGTATCGAGCTGGTTCCTTATGCTCCCCTTTTAGTAGTTCCCCTCCTGAGGTGTATGAGTGATTCAGATCATTCTGTCAGACAGAGTGTGACACATAGTTTTGCCACCCTTGTGCCTCTACTTCCATTAGCACGTGGTGTTTCTCCTCCTGTTGGTCTTAGCGAACACCTATCACGAAGTCAAGAAGATGTTAAATTTTTGGAGCAGCTAGTTGACAACTCTCACATTGATGATTACAAGCTCTCAACTGAACTAAAGGTGACATTGAGAAGGTAACTCCTCCAGAACCACTGATTATCTCTCAAGTGTCTGCATGTGATGCCTACATCCCTGTGCTGAGCTGACTTTTTCTTTAAAACTAATATCTCGGTCTCTCGCTGCCTAAATCACAGTGTTCCCATCACATAGGCCTATCCTACGTTCCTCTTTCTCCTACTCTTTTTTTCCTTGTTTCAGTTTCTCTCTGTCCATATAACAAGGGATGGTGGGACCAAAATGACCATCTATCGTCATGCTGTAAGGTGCATTTTCTTGTTGTGAGATGATTAGACATTTGGATGTGCCAAAAGAATTGGTTTAAAAGTATATCATGAGCATGAATATTGGTAACATACAATATGAGGAGTTTTGGGGGGTGGGGGGGGGGGGGGGCGTATACATGAACCACACTATTGGAAACACAAGCACATCTAGATGGTCTCTCTGTACCTGCTTTTATATTTACTAAGCTATTGAGCCCAATACAAGATAATTCATGCTACCTAAATTACCCTCTGGAAAGAACTAATTGAACATTTTGTTTGGCAAGCTTACCGTTCCCGGAATTCTTTTGTACACTTAAGACATGCTATTGGAAGTGACCATCTGCTAAGTTTTCAGCCCAGCATACAAAGTCCAGGCTAAGCGATAAAGAGGAAAATTGACGAAATATAAAGGGCAGCATATTACTCTTAAATATGTGCTTATACAGTTTCTTCTAATCCATATTGTCCACAGTCCATCTGTTTCTAAACAGCCAGACAACTGCTTAATTGCATAGTTGCAGAAAAGCATAACTATGTCATGCGAGATGTGTTTTTTTGAGAAATGTGATGTCAGCTAGTTTCTAGTCACTGCTGCTCCTACATCTGCATGGAAACTAGGGAAGAAATGCAAGAAATACAAGGTCTAATATTGTTGATCTTTCTTGTTTGGTTTGCCTCTGAAAAGAAAATAAAGAGGAAGAAAATTGCTTTTCGTGGACCCCTGTTGGTGAAAGTGGACATAAAAATGATGACTTCCCCCTTTTCTCTCAAATTCAAGCAGAGGAGAGGAGATTTCTTATTTCAGCTTGATTTCTCTTTATTTTTATTTGTCTCCTTGTGGGGCAGTCATTTAACCTTGGTGCCTTATTTGAAATGCATTTACTTTTCTTTAAGCTATTCCCCCTTCCCCCAGACTGAAAAAAGAGGGGGTAAAAAGAAAGGGGATTTCAATTTATCCATGAAGAGCCTTTTGCTAGTTTGTTTTTTGGTCTAAGATTTTTTCTCTTATGCTTTCAGGTACCAACAAGAAGGTATAAACTGGTTGGCATTTTTGAAGCGCTTTAATCTTCACGGGATTTTATGTGATGACATGGGCCTTGGTAAAACCCTTCAAGCATCAGCAATTGTGGCTTCTGATGTAGCAGAGCACATTGCTCTAAATAGTTCCCAGGATTTACCTCCATCCTTGATAATATGCCCCTCAACCCTTGTCGGCCACTGGGTTTATGAAATAGAGAAGTTTATTGATGGTTCTTTGCTTACTACCCTCCAGTATGTTGGTTCTGCGCAAGAGCGCATTTCGCTACGGTCTCAGTTTAGTGAGCATAATGTTATCGTGACATCATATGATGTTATCCGCAAAGATGTTGATTATCTTAGACAGCTGTTTTGGAACTATTGCATTCTAGATGAGGGACATATCATAAAGAATTCTAAGTCGAAAATAACAGTTGCTGTTAAACAATTAAAGGCACAACACCGACTCATTCTGAGTGGAACACCGATACAGGTGTGTTAATATTGTTAGCAATTCAGCCAGAACTGAATATTTATAACAGTTCAATGGGTGCTTAACAGTTAATCTGTCTCAAATTGCAGAATAATGTGTTGGATCTGTGGTCACTTTTTGACTTCCTTATGCCAGGGTTTCTTGGAACTGAAAGACAAGTGAGTTACACCATTTGCTAAGTTAAAATTGCACTTTTTGTAGTTCTTACGTTGTTCAATGTGCCTAATAATTGAGTGATTTTGTTCCGATTTGTTGTTTCCTAAAAGTTGTATTTGGGTTGAGAGGTACGCACAGGGAAGCTGTTGGTGGGAATTTCCTTTCATGTTGATTGTGGGTATCATGAATTTCTTTCAGCATCTAATGTGGATGCTTAGTGAAACTGAGCTGGCTAGTTACAAACTTCTTTTGATCAAAAGTTGTTATATGATACTTACCTTGTATGTTAATTTTACAGTTTCATGCCTCCTATGGTAAACCACTACTAGCTGCCAGAGATCCCAAATGTTCAGCGAAAGATGCTGAAGCAGGTGTGCTTGCTATGGAAGCATTGCACAAGCAGGTGGGTTCATTTCTACTTGCATCTGGCCTCCTCTGTTCTTGTCACTGTTGATCTAGACTCAAACTGAAAATGGTTTTCCTTGACAGGTGATGCCTTTTCTCCTTCGCCGGACTAAAGATGAAGTCTTATCTGATCTGCCAGAGAAAATTATTCAGGATAGGTACTGCGTCCTGAGTCCTGTTCAGCTAAAACTCTACGAACAATTTTCTGGTTCACATGTGAGGCAAGAAATTTCCAGCATTGTGAAGCACAATGAATCAGATGCAAGCCAAAAAAATGATTTGCCAAAAGCATCTTCTCATGTATTCCAGGTAAGTTGAGAATAGTCATGATTATATCTTTTGTGGTTGTGGTCTAATATCTCTCTTGTTTCAGGCACTTCAGTACTTGCTTAAACTTTGTAGTCATCCTTTGCTCGTGTTTGGGGAGAGAATTGCAGAATCACTCTCATCTGTTGTGTCAGAGCTCTTCCCTCCTGGTTCTGACATTGTTTCAGAACTCCATCAACTTCACCATTCTCCCAAATTAGTCGCCTTGCAGGAGATCCTTTCGGAGTGTGGAATTGGTGTTGACTCAGGTTCTGAAGGCACTATTTGTGTGGGACAGCACAGAGTCCTGATATTTGCACAGCATAAGGTAATGCCTCTAGCTTCTGAAGTTATATTTTGATTGATTCTGTTCCTGTCTTAACCTGGAATTCAACTTTGAGTTGTGCAGGCCCTTTTGGATATCATTGAGAGAGACCTGTTTCACACTCATATGAAGAGGTAAGGATAGTTCTTTCTTGTTTTTACCTTTCAAACTTCCTTTTGAAGTAAACTAAATAGCCTGCCAATATTTCCATTGCCATTGACGTATCTGTGACTTTTATATGGAGGTTGAGGCATCTTTTAATGTACTTCTTGGTTTATCGTGTGGGTCAACTCTTGGTTGTCATAATTAGGTTTTCTGATATTAGGGGCTAGTGTGTTGTTAACCATTAATTCTGCAGCAGTTTATGGCGGCGGTCTTGATTTGACTAAACCTTTTTCTGTTGAGAAAGCAAGACATAGGAAATACCTTTTGGAGTCTCCATGTTTGTATGGCACAGTACTTTGACCTGTTTAGCTGCAGGCATATCTTGGAAGGGGCATAAAGGGAGGGAAGGCTGTGGTTTTCATTCTTTAGTTCTTTCACATTTCACCTTTTAGAATTGGTTTCAGTTTGATTTTAGTACATTGAGCTACTCTTTGTTTGACATTATTTTTTGGAACTTGCAATCTACCGATTCTCTAAATTTCTGCACACAAACTATCAAATTATAGGCTACATAATATGTTGCCTCTACAAGTATGGACAAAGAGAGTTGAATATGTTCTCAACTGTTTTGTAGCCCCAGAATTTTTAGGATACACAATTTTTTTCATCACTTCTTTGTATCGCACCTGGAAATTTTCTTGTTAATTTGCAATCATTTTGGACGCTTGAGATTGTCTCGGGATATAAATGGACTTCGTATGTTAAATCTTAACTTTCACAATTAATAGTTTCCCTTGTAATTATGGATAGCTGTACCTGTTTTGATACAGTTAATATATATGCAACAAATGTTACCTTCTCAACCAAAAAAAAAGTTTGCTAGTGCACATGTGAACGATTTAGAACCGGAAAAAACAGATGTTAGAGGACCAGTAATGCACCTATGTTAATCAAAGGTTGTCTTGAAGTACTTGAGCCCGTTCCTTTGGTTTGACATTCAGTAGCTAACGAGATTTTACTCCTTTTTTGAGCAGTGTTACTTACTTGAGGCTGGATGGATCAGTTGAACCAGAAAAGCGCTTTGACATTGTGAAAGCCTTCAATTCAGATCCTACCATAGATGTTTTGCTGCTTACAACACATGGTATGATTCTACATTTTTGCATGGTTTCTCTAGAGTAGAAGACCTGTGCTCATGTACGAATACTTCTTGCAGTTGGTGGGCTTGGTTTGAACCTGACATCAGCTGATACCCTTGTGTTTATGGAGCATGACTGGAATCCAATGCGAGATCACCAGGTATAGAAAATTAGTCTTTCCTTGCAGGTTTTCTTTTGAATATGGTCCAGAACCATCCTCATAATTTTTTTGGCTTATTTTTAGCCCTGTTAAAGTAAAAATGCAATGATAATCTTTTGGTATTAGTTGCCCTCTGTGTGTTTTTGGGGGGCAGGGGGTGGAGGGGAATTTGCATGGTGGGTAGGGGTGGGGGAAGTCTCTCGCCAACTTCTTTTGAATTTTTTTTTATAAGGTAAATTGTATTAATCAAAAGGGAGAGAAACTCCCGTATACAAGAAGTATACCAAAAAGTAAAGAATTTAGATCAGAACATGATTCTCTACAAAAGACGCCCAATCTTCTATACAAATAGGGGCTATATGAGTGCACCAAAAAGCAATCAAAGATAAAAGACTATTCTTAAGATGTGAAAAAGGAGACTCAATCCCCTCAAAAGCTCTCCTATTTCTCTCCCCCCAAACTATCCACTTGAGAGCTAACGAGGCGAACTTCCACGCCTTTTGCTTTCTTCTTCTACGGAAACCGGCCCAGCTATATAGCATTTCCTTTACAGTGCTTGATATCACCCATTGAACACGAAAAAGGTTCAGGATCGCCCTCCACAAAGCCGACACAGGGCAATGCAACAAAAGATGATCAACTTCTTCCCCTGAGCTTTTACACATATAGCACCAACTAACAAGTGTAATTCTCCTCTTTCGAAGATTCTCAGCAGTCAAAATCACTCCCCTCGCCGCTAGCCATGCAAAAAAGCACATCTTCGTGGGCGCCTTAGGAATCCAGATCGAGGAGTATGGAAAAGAGGCCTCCTCTCTCACCAACATACTCTGGTAAAAGGACTTTACGGTGAACAAACCATCGCCACACAAACCCCATCTCCAAGAATCACAAGATGGCTGAGGCCTGTCTTGCCCATATAGCAGTGTCAATAAATCTTGGAGCTCCGCAATCTCCCAATCTTGCATGTTCCTTCTAAATGAGAGGTTCCATACTACTCCCCCATCATGCTCCTGTTGGACCATCAATTCCTTCTGGTTTGAAACTCTGAAGACGTGGGGGAAGGAGACACACTCCACACCACCTATGATTCCAAAAGCTGATTCTCCCTCCATCTCCCACCCTATAAGAGATGTTGCCGCTTAAGGATTCCCAATTCTTCATGATGATGCTCCTCCACATGCCACACCGACAGGTGTTGTGATTGCCTTGGTCCTCCAACCCCCTCTTGTGAAATCGTACTTGTCTACTATGACCTCCCTCCATTGAATCTTTTATAGAGGTTATATGTTTCTTGCCTCTTGCTTTGTTTTTTAGCGCTTTAGTTGTCATCAATATCTCTGGATGATTGATGGGAGGCAAAGTTTGTACTTATTTAGGTGTTCTGCTTCTTAGTAGGCAGGACTAAGTCTGTTAAAGTATGAAGAGGCATGTTTATTTGACTATGCATCCATATCCCTACTTTTCGAAGCCAGAAGAATGCCTTAGATAGTATACGTAAAAGCTTAAAAATTTACCATATCCTGGGAATATTGTTGCTTGACCATCCAATTTTAATCACCTGTTAAAATTTATGACCTAGCAGGCACTATAAGATGTTTCTTTTGTAGTTACTATAAAATTAGTTTTATATGGTGCTGATAACTTTTTGGTGTTACTTTAGAGGATCTAGTACTTGTTGATTCTAAATTTTGAGACAGCAAGATAATTTTGGGTATTTTGATTTACTTCGTGGAGATAATACCTATCTGTGTTGAGCCGTTAGATGTGTTGTATTGATATTGCAGTAGTTGGTGTTCTGCTGATTTGATTTTAGTCAACCATTGTTGTTGAATCTTCTCATGTCCTGCTTGCTCAAGATGATGATATAGAAAGGCAGGATAACTTCTTTATATCCTTTTGTAGGCTATGGATAGAGCTCACAGATTGGGCCAGCGAAAAGTTGTAAATGTTCATCGTCTCATTATGCGAGGAACATTGGAAGAAAAAGTGATGAGTCTCCAAAGGTTTAAAGTGTCAGTTGCCAATGCAGTAATCAATGCAGAGAATGCAAGTCTGAAAACGATGAATACAGACCAGTTACTTGATCTATTTACTTCGGCTGAAAGCAAAAAGGTGATTTAACTTTCAGCTTTGGATCTGTAGTGTCTCTCTTGATATCTTTAGAATTTGAGATGCATGTATGCTGTTTAAATTGTGTTAAGAAATGGATCCTCAACCAATGTGGGACTCAACAACTTACAAATGCTGGTTATTCTCAGGGGGCCAGTAGATCCAGAAGAACCGATGAAAAATCTGATGTGGACTCAATCTTGCCACGTAGCGGGAAGGGATTAAAAGCCATTCTCGGAGGACTGGAGGAGCTGTGGGATCAATCACAATACACGGAAGAGTATAACCTGAGCCACTTCTTAGCAAAGCTTAATGGTTAATTATCTGAGCTTCTTGCAATGCTTCTGCATACATTGGATTGGAGTATGCAGAGCAGGGAGGGGATGAGATGCAGCTCTGCATTCCATGTACAAAGTGTACATTCTTTGAGTCAGCCCAAATTTTGTCGATTAGAGGTAGTTCCCTTTTCCCTCTTTATTTTGTTTCATTTTCTTCTCGTGATAATTCTAGACAGGCAATTATATTCTTGGACGCCATTAACATAGAATAGTTTATAGCGGAGCACAGTTGTGGGATGGAGCTGATGATGCCCCCCGTTAGGATAGCTGAGATATTGTAAATTGGATTATGTACATACATTCAACTTTTCTAAATTAATGCAATCGAGATGAATATCGGTTTCATTATGAAGTTATGACCCGTGCTTTCTTCTATTTTTCTGTTAATCTCGTTTTCGAATGCTTGCTCGTTTCTCCAACATTTTGCGATTTCTGTTTCAACTGACTGCATGGTTGATTATTTTCAAATATTTTAATGTTAAAGTTTTATTCAAGTAGGTAATGTAAGTGACACTTGCTAATCCCCATCAGTCACTCTCCTTTCGTTTAGGTGAAGCTGACCATGAGTTGGAAAGTTTGGTCAATCTGTATACAAGGTGGAGAACTGGATTAGAACTTCAAAATTATTTGGATTGAGCTCGATGTGAAGTAGGAATATAGCATTTGAAATGAATCACCTGGGCAGTAAAAGTAATTCGTAGGTTAGTTATTATCAGATATTAAGAGTCGGTTAGTATATAAATTTATGCAGTCATACAAGCTCAATTGGTGAACTGACCCGTTAGTTATTATTCTTTGCAAAATGACCCATTTTTAAGGTTAGGGAGAATTAGGATTAGCAAACTGAAAGGTTTATTTACTCACCGAAAATATAAATAACTATATTTTGCCAAAAAATGAAAAGAAATCGAGTCAGTTCCCTCCATAAATCCCATGCTTTCGGCGTGCCTTAGCAATGCTTCCAGTCAAATTTCTTGCTTGATTGAGCTCTGATTTTGCTCCATAGGTAGCAAATCTCAGTTCCCCAAGCTTCCTCCATCCTACCCAAGATTCAATTTGTCGATCATTTTGTGAGTACATTATGTTGGCCGTTCATTGTAAGTAATATATTTTTCGATTTGTTCATAAGTGGTAAAAAGCTTTCTATCGTTGCTTAGACATTTTCCTAGATTTAATTCTGTTATAACTGGTCATCGACCATTTTTAATTTATTAGGTTGATTCTATTTGCCAAATATGGGGGACAATATCGTTGTAGGTGGTGATTATATGGGTGAGTGGGTGGAGACCGTAAAATATTGAAAATGGCACTCTAAGTTGATGTCAACATTAACTATTATTGTTCCTCATAGCGATTCCTTTAACAAGGTTGAGAGCATAATTAAATGTGGTCAATTAAAATGTAAACTAGTGATGTTTCAGTTAGCTATATGATTAATTTTGTGCCTAGCAAGGTACAAATAGCTCCTTCTTTCATCTTGAACGATCAACATGTGGAACTGTATCTTCTTGATATTCTAGTGATGGTGCTAGGATTATTGTAAGGATAAATGTGGTTGACAGGTGTCAACAAGCTTCACCATCACCACACAATCACAAGAAGTAGTTGATGAAGAGATAAATAATAATGAAGGATGGGATAATTAATATATTCATCCGTTGGATCATAATGGAAAATATCCAATGAATATCGATATTCCAGCAGATGACGATGTGCCAGAGAATCATAACATCGTTGCAGGCAGTGAAGTACGTCAAAGGGGATATGTATTATATTAGTTAAGTATCATAATAAGCACAGGTGTAGTGTTTAAAATCTCATGAGCCCACATCCATTTGTCATTGCTAGTTTCGTGATGAATGACTTTGCTAATGGCGAAGGGCTATCAAGGGCTAGAAGGGGGTGTTCGTATACAATTTTAAATGCATATCGTCTTGAAAGTGAAAACTTGATGCAGCAGGGAGGTTCTTATACTTTTCGTAGCATATGAAGCTTGCATCAGAGATTTTTTGAACATGACCAAGGATTTAGCTGTTAATGAAACTTTTTTAACAGACTAGTATGGTGAGCTTGAGCAACTTTGTAGCAGAGGCGTACAGTAAACATAAATTCTTTGACCATTTTCAGCAACTTTGAAATGTTCCCCACTGCAACTAGATGTCTTGAGCTTGAGGTTGGATTTCACAGATGGACCAGGTCTCATTTTCCAGGAAACAAGTACAAAGTGATGACCACAAACATTAACACAATATTCCGGGAAGAAAGAAAATTTCCTGTTTAACTGTATTGGTCGAAGGTTCGCTGAAAAAATTCAAGCAGAGGAAGGCAAAAATCAGCAAGATAATTACTATATTTGTGCCTTCTGCTGGAAAAAGAAAATTATGGAAAAAGGAAATTCCTTGCTGGTCTATGACTTAAACGGACAACTTAATGAGTTTAGTGTCCTCGGACAAGACAAGGATGCAAAAGTCAATCCACATGACAAATTATGTTCAAAATAATTAAGCGTATAACATTTATTTGGAAAATCATTTGGGTCCAAGAAGGGAGAACAAACAAATGGTCAATTTGCAAGAAGAATGGCCACAAGAAAACCACCTGTCAATTTTTGGCAGAAAATTATAACTGATTTATTTTTCTTCAATCTATTGGTATTTGTCATGATTTGGTACTGTGTGCAATGAAATGGTTATGTAATGATTTGCTACAGTGATAATTTGGTTAAGCATAGTATTATGATCTGTTTATATTGTGTATTGCTAGTGTACTGATATCAACTTATGTATTGGTTTATAATCTATTCTCTTTGGTTGGTAATCCATTGTTCTTGGTATTTCAATATATATCATGGCTACAAGACGTCAGTTATTTGGTCTATTGATAACACCTAGTTATAAAAACGCTCTAGCATCCACTTCATATTAGTTACTAATAATCAGTGTGAACGGCAGGCAACTTTATTAATTGAAGCATGCATTGCCTCATTGAACACTATCACAAAATTGTGATGAATTTGCAAAAAGAAAAAAGATCACTACCATAAATACGTTCTGAAGAATGGCTAAGCCATATTCACAAGAAACAACAAAGACCATTGCCTTTTAATTTATTCGTTGCCTATAAATAACAGCTAAAATTCACTCCTTAAAAGTTAATTACAATATAACATAAGTGGCACGAAGAAATCGCCAAAGGAGTGTAGGATGCTAACTCTTTTTGTTAAGTTTTAATCCTAGACCCTGAAATTTTTGAAATTTTAAAAAGGACCCCGACCTGCTTTAGTCCCCTCATTAACAATTTCAGGTGCCAAAAAAAAGGGAGAGTCTGATCCTCGATTTAATTTTGTTACGATGCCGATTTGCTGATTTCTCTCTTGTCCCTAAGTATTAATGAGAGCAATTTATTTTGAATGCCATTTAAAAATATTAGGTTGGGAGAAGTAGACATGTTGATTTACTAAAAGGAAAAGAAAGGTGAATGGAGGGGTGCTCCAACGAGAATGCAAACTCATTCGATAAAGAACTCATAATGCAAGACCATACTTTTCAATGAATAGCATCCTTGTAACATTTTCATACTATATTTATCGACATAAAGTAGAGACGTTTAAAGAATGCTTTTCTTAAATTATATATTAAGGATATCGAAAAAGGGAAAACTTGATGATGTCCATTTGAAGAAGTATTAGGCATGTGCCTAATAAAAGTTTCTTTGGTTTGGTAGCCAATCTTGTTGACTTGGTTAGGTTAGGTAGCCAACCTTGTTGAATTAGTTTGGTTTGCTAGCCAACCTTGTTGAATTTCTTTGGTTTGGTAGCCAACTTTGTTGAATTGTGAAAAGTGTGTGTAAATTGTCAAATATTGTAGGCTTTAGAGAGTGAAGCTTTGGCTATAAAAGGAGAGCTTCAACTCTCATTTCTCCACACCAACAAAGAGAGAAAGAAAGAGTGGCGTTTCACAGACAGGGTATAAGAAAATAGTCTGTGAGGAAAATAGAGAGTGAGCGATATTGTAGTGAGGTGAGAATATCAAAAGAGGGTTATTTCTTTTGAGTGTTGTAGTGGTCTTTGGAGTATTTTACTCGGACCTACAAAGTATAAAATTCCTTACTATAGTGATATCAGTTGCTCCTCTCGGGGCCGTGGTTTTTTCCCTTATTAAAAGGGTTTTCCACGTAAAAATCTTGGTGTCGTTGTTACTCTTTTATTCTTGTTAATTACCGTATCTCGGTGCTACATTATTATTCCGCTTTTATTACCGTGAATATTATTTCTGTGATGGTTTATTCCCAACAACTGGTATCAGAGTACAAGTTCTGCTCGTTCACTGAAACACTATTCACTATCGGTAGTACTACTCGGTTAAAAATAAAAATGTCCGGAGTAAAGTACGAGGTAGAAAAATTTAACGGAGATAATGGTTTCTCAACATGGCAAAGAAGGATGAGGGATCTGCTCATCCAACAAGGATTACACAAAATACTAGATGCTGATGCTAAAAAGCCTGATACCATGAAAGCTGAGGATTGAGCTGACTTGGATGAAAGAGCTGCTAGTGCAATCAGGTTACACTTATCAGATGATGTGGTAAATAACATCATTGATGAAGACACTGCACGTGAAATTTGGACAAGGTTGGAAAGCCTATACATGTCCAAAACGCTGACAAATAAATTGTACCTGAAGAAGCAGTTATACGCCCTACACATGGGTGAAGGTATGAATTTTTTGTCACATTTAAATGTGTTTAACGGACTAATCACACAGCTTGCAAACCTCGGAATGAAAATCGAGGAAGAAGATAAAGCCATCTTGCTATTGAACTCGTTGCCATCTTCGTACGATAATTTGGCAACAACCATCCTGCACGGTAAGACTACTATTGAGTTGAAAGATGTCACATCGACTCTTTTACTCAATGAGAAGATGAGAAAGAATCCTGAAAATCAAGGACATGCTCTCATCACAGAAGGTAGAGGCAGAAGTTATCAAAGGAGTTCGAACAACTATGGTAGATCCGGAGCTTGTGGGAAGTCAAAGAACCGATCCAAATCAAGAGCCAGAAATTGCTACAACTGTGATCAACTAGGTCACTTCAAAAGAGATTGCCCAAATCCAAGGAAGGGCAAAGGTAAAACCAGTAGCCAGAAGAATGACGACAACACAACCGCCATTGTGCAAAACAATGATAATGTTGTCCTCGTTATATATGAGGAAGAGGAATGCATGCACCTGTCAGGTCCATAGTCAGAATGGGTGATTGACATAACGGCATCTTACCATGCCACACCGGTAAGAGATCTTTTTTATAGATATGTAGCAGGTGATTTTGGCACAGTGAGAATGGGTAACACAAGTTACTCAAAGATTGCGGGATTGGTGACATTTGTATCAAGACAAATGTCGGATGCACATTGATTCTAAAGGATGTGCGACATGTACCTGATTTGCAGATGAACTTGTTCTCGGGAATTGCTTTAGACCGAGATGGATACGAGAGCTATTTTGCATATCAAAAGTGGAGACTCACTAAGGGATCATTGGTGATTTCAAAGGGAGTTGCTCGTGGCACGTTATACAGGACAAATGCAGAAATATGCCAAGACGAATTGAACGCGGCACAAGATTACATTTCTGCAGATTTGTGGCACAAAAGAATGGGTCATATGAGCGAGAAGGGATTGCAGATTCTTGCCAAGAAATCACTTATTTCTTATGCCAAAGGTACAACGGTAAAACCTTGTGACTACTGTTTATTTGGTAAGCAACATAGAGTTTCATTTCAGACATGATCTGAAAGAAAATTGAATATACTTGATTTAGTATATTCTGATGTTTGTGGCCCAATGAAAATTGAATCAATGGGTGGTAACAAATATTTTGTTACTTTTATTGATGATGCTTCACAAAAATTATGGGTTTATATTTTGAAAACCAAAGATCAGGTGTTGCAAGTTTTCCAGAAGTTTCATGCTCTAGTAGAAAGGGAGACGGGTCAAAAGCTAAAGCGTCTCCGAAGTGACAATGGAGGTGAGTACACTTCAAGGGAATTTGAAGAGTATTGTTCAAGTCATGGGATCAGACATGAAAAGACAGTTCCTGGAACCCCGCAGCACAATGGCATAGCCGAGAGGATGAACCACACTATTGTGGAGAAGGTGAGAAACATGCTTAGAATGGCTAAACTGCCTAAGTCATTCTGGGGTGAAGCAGTTCAGACAACCTGTTACCTGATCAATAGGAGTCCATCAATTCCGTTGGCGTTTGACATCCCAGAGAGAGTTTGGACCAACAAGGAGGTGTCCTACTCGCATCTGAAGGTGTTCAGTTGCAGAGCTGTTGCACATGTACCAAAAGAGCAGAGAACAAAGCTGGATGATAAATCTGTTCCCTGCATATTTATCGGATATGGAGATGAAGAGTTTTGGTACAGATTGTGGGATCTGTAAAGAAGAAGGTCATTAGAAGCAGAGATGTAGTCTTCCGAGAAAGTGAAGTTGGAACTGTTGCCGATATGTTAGAAAAGGCGAAGAATGGTATAATTCCTAACCTTTTTACTATTCCTTCTACTTCTAACAATCCCACAAGTGCAGAAAGTATGACCGACGAGGTTGCCGAGCAGGGGGAGCAACCTGATGAGGTTATTGAGTAGGGGGAGCAACTTGATGAAGGTGTTGAGTAAGTGGAGCACCCCACTCAGGGAGAAGAACAACCTCAACCTCTGAGGAGATCAGAGAGGCCAAGGGTAGAGTCATGCAGGTACCCTTCCACAGAGTATGTCCTCATCAGTGATGAGGGGGAGCCAGAAAGTCTTAAGGAGGTGCTGTTCCATCCAGAAAAGAACCATTGGATGAAAGCTATACAAGAAGAGATGGAATCTCTACAGAAAAATGACACTTACAAGCTGGTTGAACTTCCAAAGGGTAAAAGACCACTCAAATGCAAATGGGTCTTTAAACTCAAGAAAGATGGAAATGGCAAGCTGGTCAGATACAAAGCTCGATTGGTGGTTAAAGGCTTCGAACAGAATAAAGGTATTGATTTTGACGAAATTTTCTCACCTGTTGTCAAAATGACTTCTATTCGAACAATTTTGAGCTTAGCAGCTAGCCTAGATCTTGAAGTGGAGCAGTTGGATATGAAAACTGCATTTCTTCATGGAGATTTGAGGAGATTTATATGGAGCAACCAGAAGGATTTGAAGTAGCTGTAAAGAAACACATGGTGTGCAAATTGAATAAGAGTCTTTATGGATTGAAGCAGGCACCAAGGCAGTGGTACATGAAGTTTGACTCATTCATGAAAAGTCAAACATACCTAAAGACCTATTCTGATCCATGTGTATACTTCAAAAGATTTTCTGAGAATAACTTTATTATATTGTTGTTGTATGTGGATGACATGTTAATTGTAGGAAAAGACAAGGGGCTGATAGAAAAGTTGAAGCGAGATCTGTCCAAGTCATTTAATATGAAGGACTTGGGCCCAGCACAACAAATTCTAGGGATGAAGATAGTTCAAGAGAGAACAAGCAGAAAGTTGTGGCTATCTCAGGAGAAGTACATTGAACGTGTACTAGAACGCTTCAACATGAAAAATGCTAAGCCAGTCAGCACATCTCTTGCTAGTCATCTAAAGTTGAGCAAAAAGGTGTGTCCTACAATAGTGGAAGAGAAAGGGAACATGGCTAGAGTTCCTTATTCTTCAACAGTCGGAAGCTTGATGTATGCAATGGTATGTACTAGACCTGATATTGCTCACACAGTTGGTGTTGTCAGCAGGTTTCTTGAAAATCCTAGAAAGGAATATTGGGAAGCAGTCAAGTGGATACTCAGGTACCTGAGAGGTACCACGGGAGATTGTTTGTGCTTTGGAGGATCTGATCCAATCTTGAAGAGCTATACAAATGCTGATATGGCAGGTGACATTGACAACAGAAAATCCATTACTGGATATTTATTTACATTTTCAGGGGGAGCTATATCATGGCAGTCTAAGTTGCAGAAGTGTGTTGCACTTTCAACAACTGAAGCAGAGTACATTACCGCTACAGAAACTGGCAAGGAGATGGTATGGCTCAAACGGTTCCTTCAAGAGCTTGGATTGCATCAGAAGGAGTATGTCGTCTATTGTGACAGTCAAAGTGCAATAGACCTTAGCAAGAACTCTATGTACCATGCAAGGACCAAACACATTGATGTGAGATATCATTGGATTCGAGAAACGGTAGATGATGAATCTCTAAAAGTCTTGAAGATTTCTACAAGTGAGAATCCCGCAGATATGCTGACCAAGGTGGTACCAAGGAACAAGTTTGAGCTATGCAAAGAACTTGTCGGCATGCACTCAAACTAGAAGATAGTGCTACCTCCTCTAGATGAATGAGACTAGAGGGGGAGATTGATGATGTCCATCTCATTGAAGAAGTATTAGGCATGTGCCTAATAAAAGTTTCTTTGGTTTGGTAGCCAACCTTGTTGACTTGGTTAGGTTAGGTAGCCAACCTTGTTGAATTAGTTTGGTTTGGTAGCCAACTTTGTTAAATTTCTTTGGTTTGGTAGCCAACTTTGTTGAATTGTGAAAAGTGTGTGTAAATTGTCAAATATTGTAGGCTTTAGAGAGTGAAACTTTGGCTATAAAAGGAGAGCTTCAACTCTCATTTCTTCACACCAACAAAGAGAGAAAGAAAGAGTGAGGTTTCACAGACAGGGTATAAGAAAATAGTCTGTGAGGAAAATAGAGAGTGAGCGATATTGTAGTGAGGTGGGAATATCAAAAGAGGGTTATTTCTTTTGAGTGTTGTAGTGGTCTTTGGAGTATTTTACTCCGACCTACAAAGTGTAAAATTCCTTACTATAGTGATATCAGTTGCTCCTCTCGGGGCCGTGGTTTTTTCCCTTATTAAAAGGGTTTTCCATGTGAAAATTTTGGTGTCGTTGTTACTCTTTTATTCTTGTTAATTACCGTATCTCGGTGCTACATTATTATTCCGCTTTTATTACCGTGAATATTATTTCTGTGAGGGTTTATTCCAACAAAACTATACCGTACAACCGTTTGAAAAAAATATCTAGCAAAATGTATACTTTTAATATGCTTCCTTTGTTTCAATTTGTTTGAACCTTCTCGGAGTATGATGATCAAATTGACTAATTTTTACTGTGAATTTAAAAATTGAGTCTTTAATGTTTTCTGGAATAAAATTTACATATTTAGATACTACATAAAAAGTACTATAAATCAAAATAGTTAAAATATTTAAAAATAATTTGCAAAAAGTATGGTCAATGAAAACCTTATTTGACTCACCAAATAGCAATAGATTCATTCTTTTTGAAACGGAGAGAGTAGATATTTTTATTTGTCTCTTTGGTTGGGGGGTGTAATTATTTTGGCCGACTGTGTAACTCGCCTTGAGAAATGGTTGGTTCCAATTATGAGTTCATGGAAACAAAAAATGGATCGATCATTGGAAAATACAAGGTTGGATTGGAAGAGACAAATGGAAACTGAAGCTGAAATTAATGATATCCATATGAAGAAGACGACAAGCAAACAGATGGATGCAATGCTTGAAGCTAATTTCATTTGCAACGTCATCAGAATGTTTCTGAAGAAAAGTCCACGGAGTTTTTGATAAAAAGTACGTAGCAGCATTAATATTGGCAGCTCTCTAACAACGTTTAATGCTTCATCGATTGATGATAATACGTAGCAAATTTATTATCCGTAGTCAATAATATAATAAGACACTCTCTCACTCCAACAACAACTTTGACGAGACTGAATTACTATCATATATAGCAATATGCATGACGACGCGTGCGTCTTCTTCAACACATATAATTGTAAGGTTTTGTGTCCCCCCCCCCCCCCCCCCCAAAAAAAAAAAAAAAAAAAGCCTTCTTGAAATTTACAGGATTGTTTATTTGCTTTCACTATATGTTTACAACATCCTAATTATATACAATCTTTCAAAAAGGACTCGGCGTGCCAAAAAAAGAAAGAAAGAAAAAAAACCCTTATGGATTCAAACTTTAGTTTGGAGGAATTTTTGTACGCAATGGAGTATTTACAAACATGTACCGTATTAAACGGCTATTCACTTGTTCTATTAGTGGAAAATAAATGATTAAGATTCTAGTAGTATTCTGGAGCTACTGTACATTTTCTAATTGGTACAACGATAACGATAGTCCATCTCAGATGAATTAACTCCGCCATTCAAATATTTATGACAAAAATGGATTACGATACAACCGCATATGATTAAGGACTTATAAAGCTTTGCTTAAAGCTGTATATGTATTAAACAGTTCCCTAAATAATAGAGTTCGAACCCAGTAAATCAAATGAGGTTTCGCAAAATACCAAATCCGGACCAGTAATGTTCAAATCCGGCGTCTGAAGGATACTAAAAAGGAAATTAATAAAAGGAAAAACGAAATACAGAGAAAAAAGGTAACATGAGAGATTTTATACCTGCGTGGACCAAAAATAGAAGAAAAAAAGATTCTTCTTCTAATTTATCAAACTTTTAACCACAGATTCTTGGAACAGTCCAAGTCTGTGGCTGTGACATCCTTTCATCAGCAGGCAAAGCGATAAACTTTTTCCAATCATCAATGGCCATTGTTAGGTCATGTATTTTATTTTCAAGTCCTATACAACAATTTGCATGCATTGTGCAAACAATATTGAGATCTTTACTAGGCTCACAAAATCCTCCAAAAAGAGCAGTGTCCAAAAACCTTATTTTCAATCCAATTTCTTTAACAAAAGGGTCGTGTTTTATCATGTTTAGTACATCTTGATCCATTTTTCCTGGATGAGCCTCTCTTGCATCACACCAATACTTGTAAAATTGTATGCTACGATTATTTGCTTTCACAAAATTGAAATTAAACCTCCATTTGGTGAGTTGTCCAAGTCAAAAGAATCATACCAATAATGGTCGCAAGCTATTTGGAAATCAGTGTCAGGATAAAAATGTGCAAATGGTTGTCGAAACCACAATATATCAGCATCCTGAAGAACATGGAAAAACAAATACAATTTATAGCTAGAAAGCACAATATATAAATATATTCAAAGTAGAAATATAAGGGATGAAATAGTGATCATTAATAGACACCACATTGAAAATCACATTCAAGATCAGGATATATATAATTAATTTTTCTTAATTTTTTTTTCCAAATATTCTATGCACGGTCAAGAGTAATGAAGAGCCACCGAAAATCAGAAAATGGATGGGGAAATATTTTGGGTGTATTTGGTACGACAAAAATTATTTTCCGGTAAAATATTTTTCGTAATGAGATAACTATTTTATGTTATTTGATTACCAAAAACAGTTTTCAATATTTTATCGTAACAGTAACCGATTTGCCAACATTTTTATTATCAATATTGTTGAAAATAGTTTTCTCCCACCAATCAAACATTAACAATACTTTAATTGAACATTTTTCATGGAACATGACTCCGGGTTATACGTATAACATTTATTATAGAGTGAAGGAGGATCGGAGTACCGTGAAAATAAAGTTATATCCCGTCTGGAGAAGAGTAGGCAAAAAATCAATCCTTCTCCAAATCATTTAATTTTCAAATAATCATCGCTCAGAAAATACGCCTCACCGGAGAAATCAACACCTTCTGTAGTCAGTAGTGAGAGCATAGCAGTCACACACACACACACACACACACACACACACACACACACACACACACACACACACACACACACACACACACACACACACACACACACACACACACACACATATATATATATATATATATATATATATATATATATATATATATATATATATATATATATATATATATATATTTCCCAATAGTAAAGCTGTCCAAGAATATATCAAATATGGAGTTTGGAGCTGTCCATGCTGCATTTAAGGTTGTTATTATCACTGTTTTGTCTTCCATTGCTGCTTTTTCTAACACTTCCTCTAACTTCTTCGTGTCCTGAAAATGTACATTACGTACATATTAAATTTGGTAATGATTTCATTTAAAGAAGAGTTTAGCTTTTGTAAACTAATTAATAGTGTAAAAGAATTTTTTGTAATATTATTAGGCCACTTCAAATATAACTCTAGTTAACCCTCCATAAACACTAAACTAACAACTTAAAAAAATAAGATAGATTACCTGACAGTATAGACGCTGAATATTTAACAAATGACAGATTGAAAAGAAAAAGTAATTTAAGTTTTTTTTATTGGTCCTTTTAAGTATTAATTAATCAGCTCACCTGATAAATTACATCAATTTTTAATTAAATAATTGCACAACCATACAGTGGCTTCATATTACCTGTGTTATTATGGGTTCCAAATTTGTTTAACTGATGGAATCTATTGCCGTTCTAAAGAATTATTCTAAAATGTACTCTCTAATATTGTGGTTAAATTTGCATAAGAAACATTACGTCGTCAAGATTTAGGATGATGAGTGTGAAACAAAATCATAGTTGTACTTGAAGATGGCAATTAAAAAATCCGTAGGGCCACCTATATTTTGTTATTATTCCATTTTCTAATTAATCAAATTTGGCTTGAAATTTCTTCCTCTACTTTTTGTATATAAATGGACATTTTCCTAAATAGTTGGGAGAATTCAAACCTTTTGCTTTTATGGGAAAGTCACACGGTGAGATTGACGTTTCTCATAGTTTAATCAATACGTGAAATTAATAGGCTTTAGACTTGATAGAAAACTTCTATTATTATTATTATTATTATTATTATTATTATTATTATTATTATTATTACAACTTATTTTCCACTTCTATCTTATTTGGTTAGCTTGTTTGGAACTGAATTGTAATTATTATTTGACTCGTTAGTGATAGAATTATGGTACAACAATAAAGTAGCTGGTTGAATTTTATGCCGTTAAGAAAGAAAGGAACTATATTCCTCTTAAATTAAAAGTTAGGGTTTAGAGTAAATTAATAAACAGCTAGACAGAGAGAATGTTTTATTTATTTATTTTATCTTTTGCATATATATTGAGAAAGTCAATCATGCAATTTTCTGTTGATGAAATTCTACTATCCCCTAACAAACCTTATGCATAATTAATGGATTACCGTCAGATGTGTCTATAATAGCATCTCGCTGTATATATAATTATTTACTATAAAAGTCAAGTTTCTTATGGAACTACTTTTCATATTAAGATATAATATATGTTCTCTATAATAGCATTTCACTATAACATTAAAAAAACCCGGAACATATGAGGTTATTAATATGGTCACTCCATGCATCTAGAATATTAGCAACTTGGATCACATTGAAAAGTCTAATTTCCTACATATATTATTCTTCTTATAGAAAGCGTGAAAGATTATCATTCTTAGAAGACATCTTTTGTGACTTATTGAAGAGTGTATTTGGCAGATTTAACAGATGTAACATTTATACTTAAAACAAAAAACAATGTGCCTAAAAAGTCTCACTTTAATTTTCAAAACGTCTGATTTCGACGGATTACATTCAATTATACACAATAATATACTATAAAATAATATTTTTTTAAATGTAGGACATTGTCAACCAATAAAAGTACCACATATATAGATATACAAAGAGTGAATAATCAATCAGTATAGTAAAGAATTTAAGGATTACAATTGAAGGTTAAGACAGCTCCTGTAACTAACCATAAAAGTACCACATAGATTATCTATTGCTTGTTGGATCTTTTCAAATTTCTGAATCTTTTTTCGGACCTCATGATTGTATGAGATTTGTTCAACAAGTTTTACATTTATTATTTTCGGAAGAGGTTTTCTCACTGAAGAAATGTTTGAGATTGTTCTGTAATTGAAAATTCTTCATTCACTTATAAAACACTCAAAAATCTCCAAAAAGAGAAAATTAGGAGAAACTACAACTATGTATCCAAAAACTTTTTTTCCCACAAACTATTTTTTTCCTCAATATAGATGTTGGCCGATAAAATCATATAAAAGATTCTGGGGAAGAATGAAAATAAAAATTAGTAAATAAAAAGGATTAATTTATACAAGCGGACGGTGTAAATTTTTTTCACTTTATATATATATCAATATATTTTAACTTGTTATAACATGTAAGACGTGCCTTATTTTCCATCTTGCTAGTCCAAATCTTTTATAGATCGTTACCTTAAATTATCTTTTAAGTAACTTGCAGTGTTAAAATTATTTTTATTATTAGTGTATAGAAGTTAAACTCAAAAGAAAAAGGAAAAAGAAGAACAAACTTCATGTGCATGGGAAAAATGAATTTGAAACTTACTATTCAAAGCTGGGTTTCTTGTGCAGAAACATTCACGATATCAAGTAAATTTCCAGCAATGGAGCCATTTGATGACGGAGTTGTTTTTCCAGATAATAAGTAAAGTACTGGTTTGTAGGAGGAATTGGGAAAGAATTGAAGAGGATAAGAAGAAGAGTGATAAAGAACGAGAATTAAAAGAGCAACTGCTGAGAATAAAACAAGAATTTTGACAACATTACGTGAAGTAAATTTTTGGTAGTCATCGTCTAACTTTTTGTTGCTTCCTCCTTCTAAATCTGCCATCTTTTTAATTCTTAGCAATACAAATGAACTATTCCCCTTAATTCTCTCATTTAAATAAACTTGGATGTGTCTTCCCGTACTTGCTAACATGTCCAAGTCAACTCTCACTTATTCTCTTTCTGAGTAATTAGTTAAGCTTAGTCAACCTTTCTTTCCTTTTTTTTTTAACGGTCGAGCTGAGGGATTGCTTGGTTGTTGTCACGACCCAAACCGATGGGCCATGACGAGTTCCGAGTCCTACCTATCGAACACCCCTAAGTATGCGTCTAAGATATAAACATGAATTAAGGGCAGGTCATGAATATCATCTGTCAATAAACTACTGAATTACGTGAATAACATACGTGAGGAAACGTGTCCAAAAGACATATATACATATACTTGCGGAATATGGTAGGGCGAGCTGACAAGGCTGCTATAGACAACTATACATCCAAAACTAGAAGCCGACAATGCCACATACTATTTAACTATACATGACTTTGTACAGACCTCTAACAGAATAAACAACTGTACAAGGAAGGGGTTGGGCTCCGTCATACCCATATATGTGTACAAACATATCGTACCAAAATCCAAAGCAGCTCCGGATCAAATGGAGTACACCAACTCTTGCTGATCAAGGATCCTAAGAAGGGGGACCGTTAGCTTGTTTACCTGCACCTGCGGGCATGAAACGCAGGCCCAGGGAAATAGGGCGTCAGTACAAATAATGCACTGAGTATGTAAGGCATGAAAATCAGTACATAAGAGACATAGATGAAACATGGAATAAAGACTCTGCATGTAAGTCTAAATAACTTTGTAAATCCTGAAACATTTATAATGTCATGCACGTGCGTATAAATGTTGTATCATGCATATGTATAGGTGTACATAACATCATCAAGCCTCTGAGGGTATCCCATCATATCATCTCGGCCACTGTAGGCAAAATCATCAACATATACCAGCTGATCAGGTGGTGGTGCGTATATAACGTCGTAACCTTTCCCCATATCCCATATACATATAATATATGCTTATATCACGCCATCTGGTCATGGATCAATGTGAATATATAAATGAATGAAATGCATAAAAATATGTTAATAAGATCAATATACCTTTTAGATAAACTTTATCAACTATGTATTTTTCTGAGGCCTATGAACAGAAGATATAATAATATGTCACATGGGGAATTAAGAACATAGACACCCATAGTACTTCTATAAATAGAGTCATTTAAGAAAGATGTGCGTTTGCTCGTTTCGTTTGTATCATTTGAATTATGCCAAAAAGAAAGAAGAGATAGCCTTAACATACTTGAGCCGATTTTCTTTACAATCTTTCGCATACGTCAATTGCTACAAAACACGTAATGGTGGATCAGAGTAGGAAAAAATTCGTATGATATTATTGAGAAATATTTCACCGTACTCCCTTAAAATTTCAATATCTCATGTTGCTAAGATGCTATGAGATCTTGCTTGAATTTATTTAAAAAAAAATCACGTTACTTAAGATACTAAGTTGCAAATTGTTGTTTGAGTTTGCTGAAGCCTTCCTTTATCATATGATAGAGGCATCAACATCTCTTAAAGTGAATTAGAGATGTTTTTTAAAGCTTGGTGGGTGTGGACCCGCATACTAGATGACTAAGTCACATATGTGCCACCTATATATGAATTTAATGAGTCAAAATCCTTAGCTTTCTTGGCTGCCACGCTAAGGCCTTTTAGGCTTTATCCAAGATCCTAATTGATCACGCCCAACTATGCGTTATAAAAAGGATAAAGCGATAGCTAAAAATATATTCTGGTTAACAAGTTCGGATTCGAATCCCACAGGGAATTAACATATCACTCACAGCTATTGGACTTACACAAATTCACGTATTCAATCTTTAGAGATATTTAAGTAATAGGTAGGATATTTACTAACAAAATATTACGTAATGAAAATGCAGTAATTAAGAACTAACTATAAGTGGATTGTAAGCAAGAATGGGAATGATCTAAGGTTCTGATTTTCCCTATTGTCGGAATCCTTTTCGCTATGTTTGCCATAAATTTGCCTAAGTCTTCTCTATCAATCATGAGCACTCTGACTGTCGTAACTCTCTCCCGAGTAGTTATAACAATATACTAGACATATTCTCCCGAATTACGCTGGCTAGCTTTAAGTACAACTCACTTAGATTGCACACAAGGTTTCGTTATCCCTAATCCCGCCTTTAAACCTTTCGTATTGATCCCTCATATATGTTAGAAGTGATGATGTTCAACAACTACCTAATATGCACTATCTCCCGAGTAATGCACACTAAATAGGAATAACTAATTGAGGGCCCTTCAATCAATAGCAATAAGCATATATTTGAACAATTAGAGATAATACTATGGCAAATCTATATTAACATAACGAGAAAATCATCCTTTAACAGGTTCCATCAAAGCCCTAGATTATGAGTTTAGCTACTCATACTCATAGTAACAATATCCAAAGTAATTTGCATAATTAAATTATAGAATAAAGATAAAGGGATGTAGAAATCAATGATTTGAACTCCCAAGTAGTATTCCACGAGCTATTCTTGCCTCAGGTTGCAAAAGTCCTTCAAAGTGGCGTTTTTGGGTCTATTTATATGCTTGGGATAAGCCCTAAACGTGTAGGTCAACTTCTAGTCAAGCTGGGAAACAGTTAAAACCTTTAAAACTCGGACTGGGCCTGGCTTTAGGCCTGGCGTCGCCTAGATAACACTAGCCTAGGCCTGACTTTAAGCTGGCTTCGCCTGGATAACGCCAGCCTAGGCCTGGCTTTAAGCTGGCTTCGCCTGGATAACGCCAGGCTTGGCCTGGCTTTAAGCTGGCATTGCCAGGCTAAAGCCTAGTCGAGCTGGCTTTTGCTCGGCTTCTCTTTTTCACCGTTTTCGAGCACACTTTCGATGTTTAAACATCCTTTTAGCTCTACTTTCATTTTCGATGCACCTACACATAAAATAGACTCCATTACTCTAAAAAAAGTGTATTTTAACATTAAAGCATGTAAACCGCAAAGCATATAATGTGCAAAAATCATGAATTATAGCTACACATCAATACTCCACACTTAAATATTTGCTCGTCCTCGAGCAATCAAGCTACACTTATGGACACAACCTATTAAGCAATTCCCTTGACTTATTATACCAAGAATCTTTAAAATAGTTTAAGCACAAAGGCATGACATCCTTGCCTCAATAATCGACTCACATATACCATGTTTTATTCATAATTTACTTACTTACTCTAAAACGGAGGTAAATTAAATTACCTTTTCTTAATGAATCATGTGCCCTCACCCAATCACAGAGCTTAGTTCCACACACCATGAATTTTTAATAACGTAGGAACTCAATATAGGATAAATTCACTCGGTCTCAGAAATAATATTCATATTCCCCAAATGACGTACCATAAGCTTGCCCTTAGTGTAATACTTCAGTAATCGAGTTCATTCAGTCTAAGATCAAATATGACTTTCATTGGTTGTATTGTAGGCTGCGGGTCAGGTAGGATACATTTGGGTATAAGTGACTACACCTCCCTTAAGCACTTTAATACAAATACTTCAACCTTCAATCCCCTACTTATGTCAAACTAAGATTCCTCCTTAACTTCAATATATTTTACCCCTACTTCTTTAAGCACCAATACGTCAAAACCCACACCATCAAGACTTATATATATATATATATTCTTTTCTATCCAAATGGTTTTTATTGACACATTTTTCTTTTCATCCGGTGCACCTTTCTCTAGATTTTATTGTTCCACTCAAAAGCCAACCCACCACCCCACACTTTAACTTTTCCATAATTCATCACAATTCAAGTGCTTATGAGAGGTGACAAGGTTCAAATATACGATTGATTCAAACAAAGGGGTACGACTTGTAATGTGGTTACTAAAGAAACATGATTATAGGGTCAAAGGGGTTAACTACGATACATAACATTTAGGTGGGTACTTTATATGTATCTGGCTTAACAAAGAACTGCCTATATCACTTTTCAGACTGAACAAGACAACTATTTCGCTTTGCACATACACGGGGCAAGTTCTAGATATCAAATGCAATGCACAAAATACATGCAAACCTCACACAAATATGGCACATGACTTACTCAAGATTGGATCATCAAGACACTCTAGTCAAAGCAGTTAAGCAAAGTTAAGGTCATATAATTTAAGGTACTTCTACAAGAGTCAAAAATTGAGCCTAAGCGTCACAACCAAAGTACTAACTATTCTCAAGGCATAACAAAGTTAAGAGATATTGTTGCAATTCAATTCATCGCACACTAGCTCCTACTCCTAAAAAAATAAAACTAACTACACCCGGTTCAAACAAAACCCTTGGAAAAGAACCGCGGTACAAAGAAAAACCAAGGAGGAATTACTACACTACCTACAAAGAAAATCTTCCTTTTTAGGCTAAAATTCCTCAAGAAAATTGTCTAATAGATCCATCGTCGGGAACAGTCCAATCTTTTTTTAAAAAAAAGAATTATTCAATTAAACTAATACCACTAAAATAGCATAGAAAGTCACCCAGACAATCTCCTCACCCCAAACTTAAAGTTGTGCATTGTCCCCAATGCATACCATAACTAATAAGAGGGTAAAAGAAACTCCCTGGTAGGCCAAAGACCGAAACACTAGCAGCTCATGGGGTACTCAGACTTCTCCTAGGTCCGGTCCTTCGTGTGGGTACCTTACACTTAGTTCCAACCATCTGGTTTGTTGTTGCATCCTTCCAATAGCTTTGCTTTTCATGCTCCTAGAAAATAAAAAATCTACATTACAAAAATAACACAATTAAAATAATAAAAAATAAAAAATAAAAGAAAGCAGTAAAGCTAGGTTGCCTCCCAACAAGCACTTGATTTAACGTTGCGGCACGATGCGAATCACTTTCTGCCTCCACTTTGAACTTATGAATTGGACCCCAAGTTTTGACTCTGCTTTGTGATCATGCTCCTGGAGTGGTAGAACGAATCTGACTGGCCCAATAAAACAATATAGTATTCTGTACTTCTTGGCCTTTGGATGAGATGTGTATTCTCGACTTTCTGGCACGAATAATTCCAGAATGTACGCATCTTGTTCCTTACTCCTTGACTCCTCAAGTGGCTCGGAAGACTCTATTTCCATATTATCATCCAAACACAATGTGAAAAAATGCTTGGAGTGTGGACCAATGCGCTCAACTACATAAACATTGGGATTGTTAACATCCTCAACACTAATGACACTAGAGTCAACTAAATATGTATCCTCAATATCCTTGGTTGACTCTAGTATCTCTTCTATGATGCCGGCATCCTCAAAATCTAGTTCGATTGATTGTTGGTGTTCTACTCTGGCCTTCTCCTCTAGATCCTCCCTGTACTGTTTTAATTCCTCCAGTATAATGGCAATTTCTGCAGCCAATCCATACTCATATTGGCTACTATCCACAATGTCAACTTATTGCGTTTTACAAGGTTCAATTAATTTATTTGCTTGAGCCTCCAAGTTGTGAATAATTGCCACTTGCCTTTGTATTTGCCGTGGTTTCTCATCATATTGTTCCACATGGCACTTTAATATATCTTTGATCTCCTTTAGGTTAGCTTCCATAGGTTCTTTGTTCCTGTTATCCTCACAAGAAAAAGTAGAACCATCATAGTAAGGGGTTGGGGGAAGATAAGAAATATAAGCACAACCATGAAAGTGACCATCTTGACCACCACACATGTCACACACATTCCACACATAAGATTGAGTTGGTGCACATAACTCGCTCTCGGGAATATTTTGATAATTTTGCCCTGGGTGGTTTCCTCCGTAATATGCATAAGGAGGATCAAAAGTAGAATTACCAAAATCAAAATTCTCATAATTCCAAGATGCCATGTCTCTCAAGTCAAAAAAAAAAAAATCAAATACAAGAAAACAAAAATAAAAGCTCAAAATTGCAACCTAGAAATATGTACACCTACAACTATACCGTTAGTTTTTCGGGAACGACACCAAAATTTGATCACACCCAACTATGCCTTATAAAAAGGATAAAGCGGTCGCTGAAAATATATTCCGGTTAACAAGTCTGGAGTCGAATCCCATAGAATTAACTTATCAATCACAATTATTGGACTTACACAAATTCACGTATTCAATCTTCAGAGATATTTAAGTAATAGGTTAGATGTTTACTAATTAAATATTACGTAATGAAAATGCAGTAATTAAGAACTAACTATAAATGGGTTGTAAGTAAGAATAGGAATGATCTAAGGGTCTGATTTCCCCTATTGTCGGAATCCTTTATGTTATGTTTGCTATAAATTTGTCTAAGTCTTCTCCATCGATCATGAGCACTCTGACTGTCGTAATTCTCTCCCTAGTAATTACAACAATATATTATACATATTCTCCCGAATTACGATGGATAGCTTTAAGTACAACTCACTTAGATCGCACCAAAGGTTTTGTTATCCCTAATCCCACCTTTAAACCCTTCGTATTGATCCCTCATATACATTAGGAGTGATGATGTTCAACAACTACCTAAATATGCACTCTCTCCCGCGTAATGCACACTAAATAGGAACAGCTAATTGAGTGTCTTTCAATCAACAACAATAATCATATAGTTGAGCAAATAGAGATAATACTATGGCAAATCTATATTAACATAACGAGAAAATCATCCTTCAACAGGTTCCATCAAAGCCCTAGATTATGAGTTTAGCTACTCATACTCAAAGTAACAATATCCAAAGTAATTTACATAATTAAATTACAGAGTAAAGATAGAGGGATGTAGAAATCAATGATTTAAACTCCCAAGTAGTGTTCCACGAGCTATTCTTGCCTCCAGTTGCAAAAGTCCTTCAAAGTAGTGTTTTTGGGTCTATTTATATGTTTGGGACAAGCCCTAAACGTGTAGGACAACTTCTAGTCAAGCCGGGAAACAATTAAAACCTTCAAAACTCGGACTTGGCCTGGCCTTAGGTCTGGCGTGGCCTGGATAACGCCAGCCTAGGTGTGGCTTTAAGCTGGCTTCGCCTAGATAACGCCAGCCTAGGCTTGGCTTTAAGCTGGCTTCGCCTGGATGGTGTCTCTCTTGGCCTGACTTTAAGCTGGCCTCGCCAGGCTAAAGCCTGGTCGAGTTGGCTTTTGCCCGGTTCTCCTTTTCACTATTTTTGAGTACACTTTTGACGTTTAACCATCCCTTTAGCTCTACTTTCATTTCCGATGCACCTACACATAAAATAGACTCTATTACGCTCAAACAAAGTGTATTTAAACATTAAAGCTTGTAAAACACAAATCATATAGTGTGCAAAAACCATGAATTATAGCCACACATCTCTAATTAATCACCCACTAATCCTTAATTAACTTGTTAATTCCTCCATTAACCAATAATTAACCAATTATCCATATAATTAAAAATTATCTTAAATTACTTAAAATACTACTCACTTTTAACACACTTTGTATACCCGACTATCGCGGTCATGAGGTACCTTGTATGGCATTAATCCATAAATATCGGGTGTTATATCTCGAACCGTATTCTATTCCATATTGACAAACTTCGACGAAACTCACTTTCTGCGATTCGCTTATCCTCTCACTTTCACGAATTTACTTATCGCCTGTTATAAATAATATAAATGCTTATAACCTCAAGAAAATATCATTCCCGAGTCTACGTCGATTAACTGATGACGAAACTTTAACGTATGAAAACGCGAAATGTAACACATGTACTATGAGAAAAGGTTTAAATATACCCATTGTTATACTTTGAGTCCAAATATACCCCAGTCGTTATACTATTGGTTCAAATATACCCCTCTTCCGTTAAGTTTAGCCAAGGTGGACATCCAATCCTACGTGACACTAACATTGAATGAGGTGGATGCCACGTGGCATGCTACCTCAGCACCCCTACCCATTTTATCCCTCCCTTCTATTTTTTTTCACCACTAAAATTCTCCTCCGATCCCCTCCATCACCATCGTCACCATTATCGCCACCATAAATAATATTGAATTTATACAAAGCCACTCATCAATCTCAAAATCCTCATTTGGAAGCAACTCATCAATCTCAAGATCCTCATCTGAAAGTCTACTCACAACATTCCATGTTCGACTATATGTCCACCAGAACTACCAGCAATGCAAATGACAAAGATCATTTTAAAGTGGAAATGCTGGTTCTAGAAAAGTAAAGAATCTTGCAAATGACATTAAAGAAAAAACAAATGGTGGCCTCGGTGACAATGAATATAGCTATTTGCTCTTCTCTCTAACTAATCAGTAGATGTAGAATGTCTTACTCTAGTGCTTGCATAATTTTTTGACCATTCATTTGGAGAACATAAGAACAATCAGTAAGTATGCTGCTATCAAGGCTCGGTGTTCACATGGTATCAAAACCTTAGATTTTTGGAGGATATCCATGATTTGATTTGAGTTAATTTTGGTGTAAAGAAGTTTGACATTAAGATTTACTACCACCACCACGAGCCCCATACTCTTCTAAGAGCAAACATATTGGGAATACATTGCCGATGGTGGCGATAATGGTGGTAATGGTAGTGGAGAGGAAGGGAATTTTAGTGGTGAAAAAAAAAATACAAGGGAGGGGTAAAATAGGTTAGGGGCACTGAGGTGGCATGCCACGTGGCATCCACCTCATCAAATGTTAGTGCCACGTAGGATTGGATGTCCACCTTGGCCAAACTTAATGGAAGAGGGGTATATTTGAATCAATAGTGTAACGATAGGGATATATTTGAACCCAAAGTATAACGAATAGTATATTTAAACCTTTTTTCATAGTACATAGATATATTTGAACCTTTTCCCTTTATTTAATAGTGCCATTTGGACATTTTGCGTGGACCTCATCTAATTCTTTACATATATAATATCTCTTCCGCAAGCAGGTCACGATTAACTCTACTCATGTTTAGGCAAGTGAAAGGAAATCACTATCTACGAAACATGCACCAAACTAACTTCCCAAGAAATTTAACGAATAAAAAACAAATTTTAACCATAGTATAATATTAATAGAGGGAAAAAATAGGATTTTTTCAAAATATTTTGATCCGTGGATCGGAATTCGCTTTTTCAAGATTTTAACCGATTGAAAGCTCCTCCACAATGCTCTGTTAGTACTATATACAGACAAATACAAGAGAAGTTGCTGACGACAAATATATTTGTACGGCTGAAAAGTGAAAAGTATAACATGGAATATATAATTTTAAAATATATATAGTTGAAACTCGAACGCAGAGGATAAATTTGATCTTTCTCCGATACTAAATAACAAAAGTATTATACATTTTGTCCTCTTTCTATAGTTCATATTGATCCGATATAACTATTAAATGGGAATTAAAGCTGTGAATTTAGTAGTATTTCGTATGGGGAGTATATGTCGCTGTTGACTTTTAATTTTTCCAAAAATAAAAAATAAAAAGGTTCAGACAAAATTTTTATAAAAAAGGGTTTGTAAGACACGTTTCACCTATTCATTTGTATATAAGATGTGTTACACATTTTTTATTAGAAATAGACACCATTTTGCAGTTGATTGGTTTTATTATTTTTATAATTATCATTATTATTGTCAGGAAATATAAGAGTATTGAACAATAAGTTTTATACAACAGCTCAGACACGGTCATGGTCATAAAATAAAGTAGTTCAATGAATCCATTTTTCAAGTTTTTATTTAGATTTGACACTAGTTCTATTTAAATATTAAAGGTTCAAAATCAATTAGCCAAATAATGTCATAATTATGGTTAATTATAAGGTATACATTACCATATTCTGCCAATACTTTATAGTTTTAGTAAGTATTACCAAATTTTCATCTCCTAAAGTATTAGTCCATTAAAGTATCGCCTGAAAATAGAGAAATACTGATTTTGTGTTAACCCACATGTGTCTCCGGACAAATCTGATTAAGGAAAGCAGCAGGTCCATTAAGAGAGACGGCTTAGATTCTTTGTATTTTTAGTCTGTACATATCTTTTCTTATTTTCAGTTCAATTGGTTCACATTTGTACATGTATATAGAGGCCCATATTTGCAAATAATAAGACAGATTGGTCAAAACAGATTTGACCGACTCATTCTCTCCTCTTCATCTCTCTCTTCTTCTCTCTTTCGTCTAGGGTTTTCTTTTTCTTTAATCCGCCATAGCTCGCACAAATTTCAAGTTAACATGGTATCAGAGCGGGAATTTCAATTCCTCTCGTGGTGAGCTTTACTTCGATGGTATTCTTCCTCAAAAACTCTGTCAGTTTCAGTACTTGATCGATACCCACAACGGACGTGCCGACCTTCGATTTTAGCCGATAAAAATTGAGGATTACTCCAGTTCTGACTTCGGACAACTCATTCCAGTGGGAATTTTCAATTGCTCAAAGATTTTTGGCAATTTTGTGGGTTCAATCATTTTCTAGGGTTTGTGTGCTCTCCCTTCTTCGGGTTCTAGAAGAAGGCTGGTAACATCTTTCTAGTCTATATTCTCCGACATTTTGTAGATTCTGGCTTGCAAGCAGTTGATATATGGTCAACAATTTTTGCCTGCAAGTTTAGGGTGACGTAATCGTTGAACTTTAGTCTTTTGTTGTTATTGTGGTCCACATTATGGGTAGCCTCATGGATAACACTGAACCTTCATCTACCTCCAACGGTTTTACTCCATTTACCCTAGATCTTCTCACCCCTTTTATATCTACCCATCTGATAATCTTGGCAGTTAGTTAGTATATGTGCCATTCAATGGGTATGAATTTGTCCTTTGGCGTAGTAGTATGATCATCTCTCTCTCTCTCTCTCTGTCTCTCTCTCTCTCTATGCAAAGAATAAACTTAGTATGTTGGATGGGAGAGTTTCGCAACCTTCCCCTGAATCACCTTATTTTCCATACTAGGAACAGTATAATGATATGGTGAAGGCCTAGATAACAAAACTCTGTATCCAGGAAAATAGCCATCAGTGTTATGTGCTTCAAGATTGCCAAGGAAGTCTGGAAGGACATCAATGAGAGATTTGGTCAGTCGAATGGCTCTAAATATATTCAAATCCAAAGAAAAATCAGCTCAACCACTCAGGGTTCATTTGATGTAGCTTTCAATTTCACTAAAATGAGGAGTTTATGGGATGAATTGAACTCCTCCTATGTAGGGCCTGTCTTTTCTTATGGGGCCCTACCTAAATTCATTGAGGATCAACAGTTATTTCAGTTCCTCAATGGTCTAAATGATTCCTATTCCACTGTCAAGAGTGCTATTATATTGATGAACACTCTTCCACCAATTAGTAAAGCCTACTCACTCTTGCAACACAATGAAAAAGCCAAAAGGAAGCCCAATCTGATGCACCAAATTTCTCTGGTGATACAGCCTCCTTCCTGGTCTCTCCAGCATCCTTCATCACTAATAGGAACTTAACTCAGAAAGTCAATTTTGAGACTGGGAAGGGTACTGCATCTCTTACTTGCAAGTACTGCAATAAACCAGGTCACAGTGTGGTAAGTGCTACAGACTCCATGGGTTCCCACCAGATTTCAAGTTCACCAGATATAAGAAGTCTGCTTCTTGTGTTCAGGTTGAGAATACAACAGTTGTCCTTACAAATTGTTTTCCACAAACCTCTAACTCCTCAGTACATGGGTTCACCAAGGAACAATATCAATATCTGTCACGACCCAAAATTCCTCCGAAGGAGTCGTGATGCCACCTAGTATCTAAAAACTAGGTAAGCCTAATACATACTGCGATGATGACATGTTCTACTAACAGAAGTCACACCCCTTTTTCCTACCTCACTAACCCCTTAAAATATATAAATAAAGTGATTTTAAGGTTCAAAAGGGTGTTTCAATTAGAACGTGACAAAAATTATGTTTCGAAGGATTCTCAGAGTCATCACCTGACATTTGGTTTCGGTGTGCCAGGTCACCATTTAAAAAAAAAAAAAAGATTTCCTTCAAAACACATTTGACTCTTAAACCAGTTTGCACCAAAGATTTTAGGTAAGAGGGTTCATTTGACTCGGGGAGAAGGTGTTAGGCACTCCCCGAGTCCCGTAACTAGTACGGTTGTATATCCGATCTAGTTGGCTTTTAAAATATTCAAATTGAGGTAAAAAATATAGAAAAAGAAAACTAAACACACAAGAGGCTCGAGGCCGTCCCCACCAAATAAGAGAAAATGAAAAGAAAAGAAAAATCCTAAACTAATCTATACTATGACTTCTCCACAATGCTCGTCAAGGCCTCCAAAATATTTACAAAGTTCTTCGGGGCATTCCCTGGCATAAAATATTTACAAATCCCTCGGGACATTCCCCGAACAAATTTAACTAAAGGGGGCGACTTCTCACCTCAACGGAAACTAAAACACAAACGCCCTAAAAATTTGCCAACCCAAATGTGGTTGGCCTAGCATACTCCTAGCGATTCGAGGAAGTAAGGTAAAACAATTAACATGATAAATTCAATTATTATTCTAGATGTCCAAAACCCCCATATTCAAAGCAGCGAAAACTCCAGTTAATCTACTTAAATATGCTAAATTAATTCTTTTGTCATCTACGTAGCAACTGTGAGGCATTGAACAATTATCTATTAATAAAGTAATTAAACATGGAATCGAAAACTCACTTTAACTGTCAAAACCCATCCAAACAGATTAAACTAACAACAACAAAAAAAATGATATTAAAAAACAAAGCAATGATAGATTAACAAAATAATAAGAGCACGATGTTTAGCAAACAAGAAGTAGAAGGAAATGAGAAATCAACCTCAATAATCATGAAGTTTAATTGTGCGGTAACTTTGAAACACAAGCGCCGGAACCTTTGAACGGACAACCTCGATGACCTTCATTATAGAACCAAAATTCGCAGACAATACTTCTTGTTGCTGCTCTCTCACGTCAGTTTCCACAACACTAGAAGGAGGAGCAAACTTTGGGCAAAAATTTAAGTGTGACAGGTTCTAGTCTCCTCTCTCTCAACTGAATCTTTAATTTCCTAATGTTTTTGTATTTTTCTCTGTTCTTGTGACTCCCCCGTCTCTACTCGTTGTTCGTTCTCTGATTTCTTTTAATTCTCATTTCTCCTCTTTGCTGTGTCTTTTTGGGTGGGTCTTAAAGAGATTATGCCACAATAATTAAAAATTTTAATAATTGACATCGGACAAGGAAATAAAAAAATAGAGTAAATTTGAAAAAGGAAAGGGAATAAAGATCAAAGGCTAAATTAGGAAGGGAAGTGGATGGAAAGTTGGTATCGTTGAGATTGACAGGAAAATGTTTGGATGAATGTGCAGGATGTTTTTGAAATGAAGGAATTAGGTTCGGCCAACATTTTTTCTTGTCCCTAGGGTTTCCATAATTGAATATTTTATATAGAGGTAGGAATAGATGATGACCATTGAATTATAGTCGAATCGATGGCTAAGATTAGATCATGCATTTAAGTGGAGAGTGCGCTAATAGGTTGGGAAGAATGAGTATTTGAATTTGGGCCTTTATGGCCAGATTTGTGCTTAAAGTTGGCCTAATTAACCAAGAATCTATCCATCCAACATCAACTCTTGCCTATTAAATTATAAAACAAAGATAAAAACACTACCAAAATAATAACTAGCCCTACTTAAGTAGAAATAACTATTAAAATAACTAACCGTTAAAACAAAACTATTTTTGGTATTTTCAAATATCATACTAAAAATAAAAGTAATTAATATCGTCGCAAAATTAAAATAATATTACTACCAAAAATACTGATAGTCTTGAAAACAAAGTGAAACTATTTTTGTGTTTTCGAATTTTATGTTCTACTATTAGATTAAAAGTGAAAAATAATCCTATCAAAAATAAAAAATAAGTAAATATTTTAAAAATACTACTTTTAGAAGTTGCCTGGGTCAAAAATTACGTGCTTACAGCTGTACCTCTTTGCTCGAAAACTCGAAGAGTTTTTTGAGCAAAGAAAAATAAGCAACGTAATTGATTTATGACCTGAGGTGCCTACATATCCCTGGCTATAAAGGAATCAGGCCACGTGTAGTTCAGAAGTTAGAAGAGCGAAGGAGTGTACCAAGGTGGAGAGCCGATTGAGGTGCCGTCGAGGTTTCGGTCCGCGGTTCCTGCCGTTATATCAAAGATAAAAGGAAAAATTACAGCAAAATAAAGAAAAATACAAGATCCTATGTAACGACCCGACTGATCATTTTAAGAATTAACGCCCCGATCCCCTAATAACTGCTTTCCCCATGTTTGTTTCTGCTATTGTGAGTTGCTGGGAAGATTCGTTTTGAGTTTCGGAGTGTTTTGGGACACTTAGTCCCTAAATGAGAGCTTAAGCTATAGAACTTGGACTGTAGTCGGAGCAGTGTGAAGACGGCCTCGGAATGGAATTCCATCAATTCCGTTAGCTCCATTGGGTGATTTCGGGCTTAGGGGCATGTTCGGATTGTGTTTTGGAGGTCCGTAGCTTATTTAGGCTTGAAATGCCGAAAATTGAATTTTTGAAGTTTCCGAATTGATAGTGAAATTTTGATATCGGGGTCGGAATCCAATTCTAAAAGTTGGAATAGCTCCGTAGTGTTGAATGTGACTTGTGTGCAAAATTGTGGGGTAAATCCGACTTGGTTTGGTCGGTTTCGGCATCAGTTGTAGGGTTCTTGAAATTTCAAGTTCTTTAGGTTTGGATTGGAGGGCGATTCGTGGTTTTAGCGTTGTTTGATGTGATTCGAGAGTTGGACTGAGTTTGTATGATGTTTTGGTTGGCATTTTTGGTTGAGGTCCCGGGGGCCTCGGGTGGGTTTCAGATGCTTAACGGATTGGAATTTGGACTTAGGCTATTTTCTGGAGTGCTACTTTTGGTATTTTCGCACCTGCGGTGAGGAGCCCGAAGGTGCGGCCCGCAGATGTGAGGAAGAAGGTCGCAGGCGTGATTTGGGCACTGTTGGCCAGTGACCGCAGATGCGGTTATAGGGCCGCAGAAGTGGACCGCATCTGCGGAGAAAGGAGTGCAGGTGCGGTATCCGCCCATTTAATGAAATCTCACAGGTGCGAGTCCCCAGCCGCGGAAGAGGGACTGCAGGTGCGGTCCCATGATCGCAGAAGCGGAAATCACTGGGCAGAAATATAAAAGTCGAGGGTTTGAGTTCATAACTTGGAAAATCAAATTGGAGCTCGGTAAAGGAAATTTCTAGAGAGATTTTGAAGGAGGAAGATTGGGTAATGAATCCTAACTCTAATTTTGTTCTAATACATTAATCTATTGTTAGTTTTATCATTTAATTTTGGGATTTGGATGAAAAATTGGGGAAAAGTTGAGAAAAGTTCTTAGGCCTAATTTTGGGATTTTGATCGATGTTTTGGTATCGAATTTGAGTGATTTTGGTATTATTAGACTCGTGAGTGGATGGGTGTTCATAATTTGTGATTTTTACCCGAATCCGAGACGTGGGCCTAAGGAGGATTTTTGGACATTTTTCTATTTTCTTACCTTAGCTTCGATTCCTTTAGTTAAATTCGTTGTTTGTATTTATATTTACATTATGAAGTTTATTTGATTAAATTTGGGCCACTCAGAGTTGGATACTCGTAGCAAGAGCGTGGTTTCGGATTGATTTTGAGCTTGTTCGAGGTAAGTGACTTGCCTAACCTTGTGTGGGGGAACTCCCCTTAGGATTTGATACTGTTGTTATATGAGTGCCGTGTACGTGAGGTGACGAGTGCGTACATGCGCTAATTGTTGAAAAATCCCATTTTCATTAAGTAAATCTCTATGTTTTCTTGTAATTGAGTAATACTTGTACTTGAAGCCTGTTGTTTAGTTTAGGAAAAGCATGCCTATGTGATCTAATTGCCTTACGTGCTTTAACTGCTTACTTGTATTCTGTGCAACATGTTTAAAGTAGAATTCCTGTTTTATTCTCGAATAGAACTGTAGATTCTTTCTTGAGATTTTTAGTGTTTACTTTGGGATTACGGGACGATATCTCGGGAGATTCCCCTGCACATTTACATTTGGGACTACGGGATGATACCCGGGAGATTCTCCTGTACTTGATATTTACTTTGGGACTACGGATTGGTATTCCGGGAGATTCCTTGCATATTTATGATTCGGATTACGGGATGATATCCCGGGATATCCTCTGTACATTTATGTTTGGGACTACAGGACGATATCCTGGGAGATCCCCTATTGCTATCTCTATGTATAGAGTATAACCGGTCTGTGATTTTACTCTTTATCGACTGTTAGTGCTTTTTTTTATTATACTGTCGCACTTCATACTGTTTTACCTTGTTTTATATATATAACCAATAGGGCCCTGACCTTCCTCGTCACTACCCGACCGAGGTTAGGCTTGGCACTTACTGGGTACCGCTGTGGTGTACTCATGCCCTTTCCTGCATATGTTTTTCGTGTGCAGATCCAGGTTCTTCTGCTCAGCCGTTCTATCAGTGGGTCAGGCGACATCAGAGACTTCAAAGTATATCTGTCGCGTCTGCAGACCTAGAACTCCCTCTCTATCCTTCCCCTCAGCTTTAGACTTCCTGTATTTTCTTTTGACTAGACATTCTGGAGTTAGAACACTATGTAGTATCTATAGCTTGTGATTTCATGAGATTCCGGATTTTGGGAGTTGCTTTGTTTTTTAGAGTAAGTATTTGTATATGCCGAGCGACATCTTAAACGTTTTTATTATGTTTTATCTGCAGTTTTTGCTAGTTTCATATTTCGTTCCCTTTTTCCGCAATTTGTTAGGCTTACCTAGTCGTAGAGACTAGGAGCCGTCACGACAGTTCACGGAGGGCGAACTTGGATCGTGAAAAGTTGGTATTAGATCTCCAGGTTCATAGGAGTTATGAATCACAAGCCGGTTTATTAGAGTCTCGCGGATCTGTACGAAGACGTTTGTACTTATCTACGAGATGCTATGTAATTGTTTGGAGAAATTCTACTTTATTTGATTTCCTTGTCGTGCGAGACTTTTGATACCAAGATTCTAAACTTCTATCTTCTATTCTCTCACAGATGGTGAGGACACGTGCTACCGAAGATGACCAGGCACCCGCGCCTCCTACTAGAGCCGCCAGAGGTTGGGGCCGGGGTAGAGGCCGAGGACGCGCATGTGGTGCGGCCAGAGAACCCGTGCAAGCTACCACAGAGGAGCCACCAACAACTCCAGCTGGAGCCTAGGCACCTGATACGCCTACTGCTACTCCTATTCCAGCTCTTCAGGAGACCCTTGCACCGTTCGTGAGCATGTACACCACTCTAGCTAAGGCAGGTTTGATTCCCCTTGCTGCAGCCACATCCCAGGCCGGGGGAGGAGCATAGACTCCCACCGCCCGCACCCCAGAGCAGCGGGTCCAGGTTGATCAGATCCCAGAGGTTATACCGGTACCGCCTGTAACCCCAGTTCAGCCCGAGGATAGGGCAGCAACTTCAGATGATGAGCAGCGAAGGTTTGAGAGGTTCAAGAAGTACAAGCTTTCTATATTCAGTGGTCTAGCATCAGATGATGCTCTGGAATTTCTGGAAGAGTGCTACCGTATCCTTAGCACTATGGGTATATCAGGGATCGAGTGGGGTTTCTTTCACTGCTTTCCAGCTATGAGGAGCAGTTTATCTTTTGAGTTAGACAGTCCAGCTGAGGCAGCATCCCTTACATGGACCTAGTTTTCAGATATGTTTTTGAGGGAGTATGTTCCTTTGAGCCTCAGGGACGTATGGTGCGGAGAGTTTGAGCATTTGCACCAGGGTACTATGACTTTTTCGAAGTATGCTATCGGTTTCACTGACTTGGTTAGGCATGCACCAACCTTGGTTTCTATAGTTCGTGAGAGAGTTTGCCAGTTTATTGAGGGGCTCATTCCCTGCATCAGGTCTAGTATGGCTCGGGAGTTGGAGATGGATATTTTTTATCAACAGGTGGTGAGCATTGCTAGGAGAGTAGAGGGTATGTATGATCGGTATAGAGAGGAGAGGGAGGCCAAGAGGTTTCGAGAGTCGGGTCATTATTCTAGTGCCCGTGCCCCAGCTGTAGTTCGTCATGGTAGGGGTTATATAAGTCGCCCCGTTTATTCAGCTCTTCCAGAAGCCAGTGGTATTCCAGCTCCTCCTAGACCTCAGGAGCCTTATTATGAACCTCCAGTATCTAGTGTGCCTCCTACACGGGGTGCTTTCAGTGGTCAGTCCAGCAAACCTGGACCGAGCCAATCACAACCGCCACGTTCTCCCAGAGCTTGTTTTGAGTGTGGCGACACACGCCATATGGTGAGGGATTGCCCAAGACTTAGGAGGGGTGCACCTCTACAGACTTCTCAGCCACAACATGCCCCGTAGAGTTCCCAAGCTATGATTACAATACCGGTTGCTACCCTACCTGCTCAGCCAACTAGAGGTGGAGGTCGGGGAGGTAGAGGTTGCCCTAGAGGGGGAGGCCAAGCCAGATATTATGCCCTTCCTATTTGTACTGAGGCTATCGCCTCCGATTCTGTCTTCATAGGTATTGTCCTGGTTTTTCATAGAGATGCATCGGTTTTATTCGATCTAGGCTCCACTTATTCTTATGTGTCCTTTTATTTTTCCCCACATTTGGGCATATCTCGGGATTCTTTGAGTTCCCTTTTTTATGTTCTACTCTTATGGGAGATTCTCTTGTTGTGGACTGCGTTTATCAGTTGTGTTTGGTTGCTGTTAGTGGTTTTGAGACCAGAGCCGATTTATTATTGCTTAATATGGTAGATTTCGATATTATCTTGGGCATGGACTGGTTGTCACCCCATTATGCTATTCTTGATTGTCACACCAAAACTGTGACACTGACTATCCAGGTGTAATGCGAGTAGAGTGGAGGGGTACCTTAGATCACACTCCTAGTAGAGTTATTTCCTTTCTTAAAGCTCCGCGAATGGTTGAGAAGGGGTGTAACGCGTATCTAGCTTATGTGAGAGATGTCAGTATTAATACCTCTACAGTTGATTCAGTCCCAGTAGTACGAGATTTCCCTGATGTGTTTCCAGTTGATCTTTCGGGTATGCCACTCGACAGAGATATTGATTTCGACATTGATTTGTTGCCGGGCATTCAGCCCATTTCTATTCCTCCGTATCATATGGCCCCTCCTAAGTTGAAGGAATTGAAGGATCAGTCACAGGAATTGCTTTATAAGGGTTTTATTCGGCCTAGAGTATCACCTTGGGGTGCTCCTGTCTTGTTTGTGAAGGAAAAAATGGTTCTATCCGTATGTGTATTGATTATCGCCAGTTGAACAAAGTTACGGTGAAGAACCAGTATCCTTTGCCTCGTATTGATGATTTGTTTGACCAGTTACAGGGTGCTCGAGTGTTTTCTAAGATTGACTTGCATTCAGGTTACCATCAATTTAAGATTCGGGAGCCAAATATCCCGAAGACTACTTTTAGGAGTCGGTATAGTCATTACGAGTTCCTTGTTATGTCATTTGGGCTGACCAATGCCCCATCAGCCTTTATGCATTTGATGCATAGTGTGTTCCCACCATATCTTGACTCGTTCATCATTGTCTTTATTGATGATATTTTGGTATACTCCCAGTGTCGGGAAGATCATGAGCAGCACTAGAGGACAGTGCTTCAGACCTTAAGAGAAAAGAAATTATGTGCATAGTTCTCGAAATGTGAGTTTTGGTTAGATTCCGTGGCATTCTTGGGTCACGTGGTATCGAGTGAAGGGATCAAGGTGGATCCGAAGAAAGTGGAAGCAATGCAGAGTTGTCCCAGACTATCCTCAGCTACAGAGATCTGTAGTTTTATTGTCTTGGCGGGTTATTACCGTCGATTTGTTGAGGGATTTTCATCTATTGCAGCACCTATAACAAGACCGACCTAGAATGATGCTCTGTTCTAGTAGATGGAAGAGTGTGAGGAGAGCTTCCAGAAGCTCAACACAACTTTGACTACAACCCTAGTTTTTATATTTCCTACAAGTTTGGGGTCTTATACTGTCTATTGTGATGCCTCGAGGATTGGCCTTGGTGCGGTATTGATGCAGGACGGTAGGGTGATTGCCTACACGTCCAGACAGTTGAAGGTACATGAGAAGAATTATCCTGTCCATGATCTTGAGTTAGCTGCTATTGTTCATGCCTTGAAGATCTGGCATCATTATTTGTACGGTGTTCCTTGTGAGATTTATACCGATCACTGGAGTTTGCAGCATCTGTTCAAGCAGAAGGATCTTAATTTGCGCCAGAGGAGGTGGTTAGAGTTGCTGAAGGACTATGATATAACTATCTTTTATCACTCGGGCAAGGCCAATGTGGTGGTCGATGTTTTGAGTCGTCGGGCGGAGAGTTTGGCTTATTTACCAGCAGCGGAGAGGCTCATGGCGATGGATGTTCAGGCCTTAACCAGCCAGTTTGTGATATTGGATCTTTCGGAGCCTAGTTAGGTTCTAGCTTGCGTGATTTCTCGGTCTTCCTTGTTTGATTGTATCAGAGAGCGTCAGTATAATGTCCCTCATTTGCTCGTCCTCAAGGACAAGGTTTTGCATGGTGATGCCAGAGATGTGACCATTGGTGATGATGGGGTATTGAAGATGCAGGATCGGATATGTGTACCCAATGTTGATGGGCTATGAGAAGTGATTCTAGAGGAGGCCCATAGTTTGCGGTATTCCATCCATGCGACTGTCGTGAAGATGTATCAGGATTTGAGACAACACTATTGGTGGCGGCAGATGAAGAAAGATATCGTTGGGTTTGTAGCTCGGTGCCTCAATTGTCAGCAGGTAAAGTATGAGCACCAGAGGCCGGGTGGCTTGCTTTAGCAAATAGAGATTCCGGAGTGGAAGTGGGAGCGAATCACCATGGACTTCGTAGTTAGACTTCCACGGAATTTGAGGAAGTTCAATGCCATTTGGGTGATTGTGGATCAGCTGATCAAGTCTACGCACTTCATTCCTGTGTGTACTACCTATTCTTTGGAGCGGTTGGCGGAGATTTATATCCAGGAGATTGTTTGTCTGCATGACCAAGTCTACGCACTTTATTCCTGTGTGTACTACCTATTCTTCGGAGTGGTTGGCGGAGATTTATATCCGGGAGATTGTTTGTCTGCATGGTATTCCAGTTTCTATTATTTCAGATAGAGGTGCTCAGTTCACATCAGGGTTCTGGAGGGCCGTATAGCACGAGTTAGGTACTCGAGGGGAGTTGAGCACAACATTTCACCCCCAGACGGATGGACAGTTCGAGTGCACTATTCAAATTCTTAAGGATATGCTCCGTGCGTGTGTGATAGAGTTTGGAAATTCTTGGGATCAGTTCTTTCCACTAGCGGAGTTTGTCTACAACAACAATTATCAGTCCAGCATTCAGATGACACCGTATGAGGCTTTGTATGGTAGGCGGTGTAGATCCCCGGTGGGTTGGTTTGAGTCGAGTGAGTCTAGATTGTTGGGCACAGACTTGGTTCAGGATGCCTTGGAGAGGGTTAAGGTGATTCGGGATAGACTTCGCATAGCCCAGTCCAGACAAAAGAATTATGCTGACCGGAAGGTTCGTGATATTTCCTATATGGTTGGAGAGCGGGTCTTGCTTCGGGTCTCGCCTATAAAGGGCGTTATGAGATTTAGAAAGAAGGGGAAATTGAGTTCGAGGTTTATTGGTCCTTTGAGGTATTGAGTCGTGTTGGGGAGGTTTCTTATGAGCTTGCCTTACCTCCCATCTTGGCAGGAGTTCATCCGGTACTTCATGTTTGGATGCTCCGAAAGTATCACGGTGATCCGTCGCACGTGTTGGATTTTAGTTCAGTCCAGTTGGACAAGGATCTATCTAATGTTGAGGAATCGATGGCGATATTGGACAGGTGTCACGCCCCCTTTTTCCTCACGGAGTCCGAGTTTCAACATTTCGGAACAACTCCTTTCCTTTTGGGAATTGAGTATGAGATTTGATGAGTAGCCACCTAACGGATTAAGGTGCGTTAGGGCACCTAGAACAACTAACTTGAGAAATCGGTTTACACTACCAGAGATTGGGTAAGGGCTCGAAATTACCTTGAGGGGAAGGTGTTAGGCATCCCTCGAGGTCCATAACGGTGGGTCCCGGCCAAACTCAATTTAAGCGAATTAGTCTTATACGCAGATAAACAAATAGATATTACTTTTAAAAATAAGGAGTAAAAGGGGTCCTAGGCTTTTTAGCCTATAGAATCACTTCTGGGCAATACTTGGTCGTCCCCAAATTGGGGTGCTACGCATAGCATTAGCGCACAAGTCATTATTTCCTTTTACTACCCAATTACCCTCCCATTTTTTATTATTACCTAAGCGTTCTAATAACATCCAGTACGTTCCTAATGCGTGCACTACCCGTCCCTTACCTCTGGCCCTGGAGGTGTTTAAGGCCTCTATTTAAGGTAGTTCTAGACTCACCTATGTTGTTTAAAAGGAGAAAACTAAGCGACAAAAAAAAGCCAAGTAGGACTGTCACACGAGAAACAATTAAGTGGGCTCATGTTAACCTCCACAAATAGACAACAAATGTATGTTGTTCAAGCAATTTTAAGTGACTTTAGGATCCTATAGGCAGGATGTTTAAATGAGCACAAAAATAGAATATACGGCAGTCTTAAAGCGAGTAGACGAGTACCTATAAGTTTGCCTACTGATTTGGTTAATACTCTGAATCTGGGCATATTTCAAACAAGCAATCATAGTTTTAGACCCAGAATTTTAATTAACTTACAGGCTTGCCTAAGTGATAATTGGACCGAACTCTAGACATGGTATCTAAGTTGTGAACCAATTGCTGATTTTAACAGGCAGATTTTTATCTTCAAATCCTACATGCATGCTTTCTAAGTGCTGAAACTGATTATAGCATTATTTTTTATAGACATGATACTTAAACACAAAAACTATTTTTACACCTACTAGGCATGATATCTAAGTGTTGAAACTATTTTACGCGTATTTCCTACAAGCATGATATCTAAGCGCAAAACTGATATTTCCTATAGGCACGATAACTATATGCAGAATTGATTATCTTATTTTCTATAGGCATGGTACCTAGGTGACTTTAGTTCCTATAGCCAGGATCTCTTTTACTTATGCGTAGGCAGAATTCTTTAAGCACATTGTCAGGAAAATGACTATTCAAACAGACAATATCCTATAGATATGGTTAGTAATGCATATTGAATTGAAAATACTTGCAGATCCTATAAACAGAATTTTAAATGTGCAGAATTAAATGTAAAGTCTTATAAGCAGGATTTCTAACATGTGGATGTGCAGCACAGAATCACATTGATCATAAAATCCCTATAGGCAGGATCTCTAAACACAATAACAGTATCCACATTAACATAGCTAAGTCCTATAGGCAGGATTTCTACCCAATCTCAACAAAGATATAAGAATAGACCCCCTATCTTTTACTAATAACCCCATATTTATTTATTACAGAGATTATTACAGCCCAAATTGAATAAATTACATAACAATATCTATTGTACTATAGGGAGCCTTCATAGGCCCAATATGAACCTGGGAACCAGGCCTTCAAACATAGCAACTTTAGAGCATAATGGTAATCCATCCATAGCATATAAAATTGGGCTCCTGGTGTGCCAAAATTTCCAAGGGCCTCAGGGACCCCGGGAAATGCTCACACCAGGACCACACTCAGAGAAACAATTCATAAAAGATTGGAAGACCAACCCCAATATGTCAGAGTTCAGAGGAGTGTCAAGGACCCAAGGCAGTGCTCATACTGGGAGTAGTAGGAACATTGATAACTAAGAGTAGAAATTTGAAATCCAGTATGTAGAGGGTAAAGGGAGAACAAGTTTGAAAGACAGATAATTTCAAAAGGCAAGGGTAAGGGAGCATATTCAGAAACCAGTGTGTACAGGATAGTAACAAAACTGCACAAACAAACTCATGTTCAGCCTATAATCCAACTAAATTGATGTTGATTCAGGCTAGATACCCATACTAACACTTAAAGCAATCACAAAGCAAGGGTGATCGAACTAACAGACATGATTAGCCACATATTACATGCTTGGAGTATCTAACAATAGTCAGAATAAGGAACATGCAGTTGAATTAGTCTATGTTTCATGTTGAAGGTAACTTAGTTTAACATTGTCACTAAGTGAAATCACATAGTTAAATAGCAAACGGAATCATGCTGAAATCTTAAACTAATAAGCACATAGGGTTGAGTAGAATAACTAAAGCATTCCATTTGAGAAAAGCAGTAATAAAAAACATGCTGAAGTCGAAATAAACAATAAGACAGAATGAAGTAATAGGAACTAAAACAGGTCAATTGAGAATGGAGCAAACACGAATCATAGATCACACATAAACATGTTGAGGTTTGAAATAAACTACCAAATAGGCACATAGAACAGGATAGGATAGCAGGAGTTAACACATACTAGTAAAGGAGAAAGCAAATATGCAGAAATAGATAGGTTCCAGAATAGTTTGGCCTTGGCTTTCAATCGGCCAAATAATAGCTACTTAGCATAGAAGTAAGATAGAACGCTTAAGTTTGTCTTGAAAAAAATAGGAGAGTTCGAGTTATCTCTAAAAGGCAGGAGGGAAAGGGTTTTATTGCATGTAATAGAGCAGAACACATAAGGTAATGAACAGATCACACACAAATAAGGTAATGAAAATCAATTAACAATCATTTTTGATCAATTATCAAGCGTAAAATCAGGCTAGCATCAGTTAGTAGGCTCAATCAGTAGCCAAATAAGGTAAGGAATAATTCTGGAATACATGAAAAGTTGACTTAAATAACTAGAACATAAATCTGGCAGTAAGGTTAAGTCAAAGGGAAGTAGCATAAATTATTAATCGGACATTGGTCCAAATAAGGTAAGAACAGGTAAATCGAACAAAATAAGAAAGTATTAGTATTGTACAGGAAAGGAAAGTCTGAAGTTTTAGTAAAAGATTTCAAAAGCCTTAATTTCAGCAAAACCAAAAAATCAGCAGTAAAATAAGATACATAAAGTAGAGAGGAGAATCTTAAAAGAAAACCAGAATCGAACAGACTTGGTTTGATTTTGAAGAATCAAAACCCCAAAATTTAGAATAAGAAGCACAGAGTTATAATGGAATGCATAGAGACACATGTCACACCTCCTTTTTACCATCAGAGGGGTATATGAGGGAGTTTTTTCAATTAAAGTGACATAATTTGAAATGAGATTATTTTATTTAATTTCAGAGTTGCTACATGGAATAATTTATTTGGTGTCCCAAGTCACTAGTATATTTTAAATCCCAAATAGAGGAGAATTTTTGACTTTATTAAAAAGTCTGCGAAACCAGAAATTCTAAGTAAGTAATTTTGTTAACCCAGGAGAAGGTGTTAGGTATTCCCGGGTTTTGTGGTTCGAGCACGGTCGCTTAACTATTAATAATTGGCCTAATTATTTGATTTACTACATGTTTTAAACCTAATGTGCATTTTTAACTTTATAACAGCTTTTAATTATTTTAACCGCTTTTAAGATTTATAGAATTATTTCTTGAAAAAGTTACGATTGTTGTACACTTGCCGTTTTGGAACACACAACAATCCACACTACATGAAATGCACCCGCGATTCGCGACATGTTTATTTTATTATTGTTCGAAGTTGTTCTGATTGGGTCACATGAAGTGCACACCTGAATTGGGGATTATATATGGTGACCATGCCACGTGAACCGTACCCATAGCCACGATAATTATTATTAATCGTGCCTAAAGCAAGGTACGATGTTCATAATTTGTTCCACTCCTAAGTTTAAGATTAATTGTAAATGTCACGAATTTATAGATAAAATGTAATTGTACAAGATAAAGAAAGGAAGCCTACCAAATAAAACTTTGCATTGACATGAATTGACAACAGTGCATTCATCACTCCTATGAGTCTTTTAGCTCATGAAAGACAAAAAGGTAAAATTTTCAATTTCCAACTTGCAAAAGATCCAAACAAAATATCTCATCCTTCCAAACCACAAACCATCATTTAAAGGCAAAATTGTTAAAATGGGTAAGATCAAATCAGCCCCAGAATCAAATGGTTTATAAGAGTAATCCGAATTCAGCTCAATATCACTATGTTTTTCTTCAGCAGGATGAAAGTGAATAAAAGTTTCACATTGTAAACACTAGTATAAGTACTATCAACTAAATTCCCAATATAAACAACAAGTGTTTGATTTGTCATAAGCAAAGAATAATACCTTGTAATATCCTTCTTAACTGTACAAATAATCCTATTAGCTAGCGTCCGTGAGCTCTTAGCTTTTTGGAATTTTGGGAGTTAGGTTCTCTAGTTAAACTAAGTTCCATGAAAATGGATTTCCTTATTCCGCAGGCTTTCATTTCCCCAAGCAGATTTCAATTTACACGGAAGCAACTATCATTAATCAAACAACTTAAAGACAATTGGAATCAGTTTAATCCTTAAGCTCATTTTAAACATGAATCATTGCTTTTAGGAAGTGAATTTTGTCAACAAACTGTATCAACTTAACCAACAATTACCTAATAACTTGGACATTTAATTGAAACATGTATTATAGCATCAGATATTAATCAGAGAAGGAGAATTCAGGCAGATTTGGAAATTAAACATACTAAATCTTGGAGATCCATCACAGGCTTAACATGAACAACACAGATTTCATTCACAAACATCAGAGTACATGACAACATGTAAATTTCCACATACCTATAGCAGAGAACAATAGAACAATGACCAAATAACGGTCAAAATAATGAAATCTGGAGCTCAACCAAGCTTAAACAATACAACATAAGCAACAACAGTAGAACCCTTAGTTTTTTCTCAATTTTTTATCCTATTTTTCTCCTGAAACCTCTCATTTTTGGAGCCCCGAACCTAGTCGTTTCTTCTCTCTCTGTCCTAAGTCATGCTTGTGTCTCTTTTCCAAAATAAAAAGAGTCATAAAAATTTTAATCGCTGCTATGATTTTTTGTTTGAAGAAGAAGAAAGCTCCCTTTTAGAGGTGCGACTGTCTCTCGTTAGCCTTAGGGAACAGGAAGATTTGATCTCTGGATTTTTAGGTTTGGAGAAAAATAAAAGAAGAAGAGGGATGGTGTAGATGCCCGTTTCTCAGTTTTCAAGAGGGGAGAGTCTCTGATCTCTTTTTAGGTCTAAAAATCTGATTCTCTCTTCTCTAGGTTTTGCTTTTTAATGAAAATAGAGTTTGGGCTAGGAGGGTATTGGGTTGGGCAAAAAAGAGAAAAAATGGGCCTTTTTAGGAATTGGCCCAGGCCAAGTATTTTAAAAGAAACAAGACCAAAATATATTCTTCTTATTTTCTATTTCTTTGTTTTTTTCTTTTCTCCAATTAATTAAAATCCTAAATCAATCTATTTTTGTAGAAATTAAAATTCTTTATCTATTTTTAACATTAAAACAACTAATTAACTTAAAATTAAAGAAAAATATGCTAATGTTAAAGGCTAAAATCTAAATATATAAAAATGACCATTTTTGTGATTTTTGCTTAATAAAATTAATTACTACATGCAAATTGAACCTAAGATAGCATGAAGTTAAACCGTGACAATTTTTATAATTTTTCTATGGTTTAAAATATTAAAAATGCATGAAATGCAACTAAATAAAGAAAAACTTCTAAAATCCCTTAAAGATTATTTTTGGTCTATTTTTAGGAGTTATTTCCATGTGGGGCGAACATTAGGTGCTCACTACTGCCCCTCTTTGCTCAGAAACATGAAGAGTTTTCGGGCAAAGATAAAGTAAGCAACTACGAGTAATTTTTGCCCGTTTGAAACTCCATTTGGAAGCATTTTGAAAAAGTTTGGCCGACCCTTGCTTCGAAGGTTGCCAACTTATCCTTAGCTATAAAGGAATCAGGTCGGTGTAGTTATGGAAGTTTTGGTAGCTGGGACTACCGAGAAACTGTGATTTCACTACTGTTGCTGCTGTTTCTGCTTGCTGAGCTCCTTATTTCACAAAAATAAAAAAATAAAAAGCTGAACTAGCTAAGCCTATCAACTACGAGTTACAAGATTCCTATCTATAAACCTTCTAAAGCTTGATCTTGAGTCTTGGCTGGTTTTTCCTGCAGACTCTGATCTGAATCTTGATGCTCGTTAGCTGTAACCGCTGGTTCATTCCTTTTTCTACTTCTCGGATCAAGGCGGGACATGCAAAGCTTGTGACTTCAATCAAATCTTGAGCAGTCCACATTTTTTCTTCGCTTCTACACTTAGAGTTCAATTATTTTCTTTTATGTGGATTGAGATTTCTTCATTTGGTCATATCAAACTTTGTGCCTCACGGTAAAAACCTGTTCAGGCACCAAAACAAACAAACGAATAAAATATTTTTGCCCCAGTTTTCACTAGGAAAATTTCGTGAGTTATTGTAACAAAATCTAAACTACTTCTTTATTAAAAGCAATAAAATCAAGATTGTATATCCTTGGGAAAAAGAGATTAGGGAGTGAATCCTTATATCTAAAATGAAATCAAATGGGGATCGGAGACCCTAAGTTGGAAAGATTACTAGGTTATGCTGGCATCAATAAAGGAATGAGACCCTGTGCCGGAAAAGATTAACAGGTTATGCTGGCATCAGCTAGGGAATGGGACCCTATGTTGGAAAAAATTACCAGGTTATGCTGGAAAAATTATTGAGTTATGCTGGAAAAGTCCTCAGGTTATGCCAGGAAAGTCATCGAGTTATGCCGAAAAGGTCCTCGAGTTATGTCGGGAAAGTCATCGGGTTATGCCGGAAAGGTCCTCGGGTTATGCCGGGGAAGTCATCGGGTTATGCCGGAAAGGTCCTCGGGTTATGCCGAGGAAGTCATCAGGTTATGCCAGAAAGGTCCTCGGGTTATGCCGGGGAAGTCATCGGGTTATGCCGGGAAGGTCCTCGCGTTATACCGGGGAGGTCATCGAGTTATGCGGGAAAGGTCCTCGGGTTATACCGGGGAAGTCATTGGGTTATGCCGGAAAGGTCCTCGGGTTATGACGGGAAAGTCATCGGGTTATGCCGAGATCAACTAGGGGTGGGACCCTATGTTGAAAAAGATTACCAAGTTATGCTGGCATAAGCTAGATAGTGGGACCCTATGTCGGAAAAGATTACCAGGTTATACTGGCATCACTAGGGAGTGGGACCCTATGTTGGAAAAGACGTAGCTAGAGATTGGAGACCCTATGCTACCATGATTTTGAATTTTTCTTCTTCTTTCTTTTCATTTCAATTTTTTTAAATTTTTTTAATTTTAAGAAAATGAGTAAAAATGCAAGAAAGAATTTGGAGGAGACTTCCCTTTTGGATTGATTATTGCTTCAAAGCTGTTTCTAGCCCTTGCGCAGTTTCTTTTGGTTGCACCTGCTTCTTGCAAGGTTGCTTTGGATTGCACTTGTTTCCTGTTTTTCAAACAAAGAACAATTAGTCAGTTTAAAATGGTGGTTGGTTGCCTTGAGCATTTCAATCACTTGATCTCGGCCCAGTTTCTTTGATGAAGGTCTCAACTGCAACTACTTGTTCCCTGAGGACCGATTTCATTTCAGGCCCTGGAGAACCTCTGGTTTTTCCAGACTTTGCCATGATGGTTGGTCAGTGGAACTCAACCTTTTCGACTTTATGTTTCCTTCGTAGGCCTTTCCCTTTTGACTTTTTTTGAACTTCGGAGCATTGGGGAACTTTTGGCTCCTCAAACTTTGCTGCAACGGCTAGTCACGTGGGACTTAACCTTTTCTAACTTTGTTTCGCCTTCGTAGGCCTTTCATTTCTAGCTTCTTTCTTCCAACTTTAATTTAAGATCATTTGGGTGCCTGGGCTTTTCAAACCTTTGCCAAGACGGTTAGCCACGTGGGACTCAACCTTTTTAACTTCATTTTGCCTTTGTGGGCATTTGACTTTGATTTCCTTTCTTTTCAGGAGTTTTTTAATTTCAAAACATCAGCCGCCATGGCCGGTCGAGGTTGACTTGATGCCCCCGACGAGGCTGGGTGCCTTTTTGCATATTAGCTTGCATTAAATGAGAACCCTGTAAATGAGTCTTACCATCCTTTCTTTGTCTTAGTTTTGGAACAGAGCTAGACCAAAAGGGATTCAAAGAAAACAAAAAATGGAATGAAGAATGCGTTTAAAACAAGAAGTATCCCTTTCGGGGAAAGGAAAGAAGGACTAGTCTGGAGTACATGCGAACTTCAATGAACATGACATGTCTGTTGGACTAGATGCCTGATTTGTGTAAACCGTCCAACTCTCAGAAGTTCATCACAATTTTTGCCTCGAAACTGAGAAACCTTGCCCAGGACTGTGTCAACGTCAGTGACTGAAGATCCTCTTTTTTGATTAGTGGTGCCCTTTGCAGGTTTTCACGAGCTGACCTCTCTCATTTCTCTTCTCACCATCGCCTTGTAGTGTGTTTACCATGAAAATGGTAACAACAATTAAATTTGTAAATGGGGTTCTAAAAATACGTGATCTATTTTTGAGCTAGTTGTTAGAGCAGTTGATGCTAATAATATGGAGTTTAATAACGAAAAGAAAGCTAAAGCGAGATAGTAATCGAACCAAAGGGCCTGCTCCCGGGTGTAGATCTGGTCGATGGGGGACCTCGCGGTCGACGTCAGGGTCGAATTCGAACTATCGGGGATAATCGGGGATGGGATAACAGTTGAAGATATAATTAAATAAGGCTCTTTATGGACAATACTAAGTTATATGGTGAAGAACAAGTAAGAAAGCGATGGAGATTAAGGAGACTTCGGGCTAATACCAAGTGATAAACAAAGAACAGACAAGAAGGCAATAAAGCTAAGTGGCTTCGAGCTAGTGAGGGCAAGAGAGTTAGAGAGGAGAAAGAGAGAGAAGATATTATTGCACTTGTGGATAAAAGTTGGAGCTCTGACTTTACAGGGTGTTAGCGACTCCCCTTTTATAGAAAGTGGAAAGTCCCATCTTCGTACAAGATACGTTACATGATAAAAGAAATAGGTTAGGACAACCGGATAACTTTGTGATGTATGCATGGGCTGATGTCGAGCCGCTTGAATAGACCTGATTGACCCCGGGTGTATTCCTCAGGAGATCCCTGTGTTCATCGGGGCTTTAGTCGACATTATCCTTGGTAGGATACCGACAGATCTTGAGGGCGTGACTGGCTCGAGATCCCGGGCTTCTGAGATCACCCCTCGAGGTATTCAGTCGAGGAGAAATTGGCCTCCCAAATTTCACCGTGCACAGATAATCTCCACATTTTTAGGGGGAAGTGATAAGAAATGATTTTGACACCCCACTTCTCAATCTCCCATTATGACGTCGTGCTGACGGTGCAGTCCTCTTTTTACAGGTGTCAAGGCGCTTCGCCTTTCCGGTTCTCTAGGATTACTCAAAACGTCGCGATTCTTTGATCTTCGTTGTTATCGGTTCAGCTTCTATGAACGCATTGATTGCGCCTGCTGTTACGCTTTTCAAGGGCGGTGATGGCACCGTCGGTTACTTTGCCCTCCCTATAAATGGTACTTTTCGTGGTTGGCTTTTTATCCAAATTCCCTTTGACACCCATCTTTTCTTCCTTTCCTACTATCTTGAATTTCTGCCATCTCGTCATGTTTGAAGCTTGTATCCTCAAGATATTACACCATATGTACCGTGGCCCAATCCTCGATCCTCTTTTGATTGGGCGAAGTTGTGCCGCTGTGATACTGTTGTTGGTGTTGTTGTTGTTATTGTTGTCGTTGCCCCGGGGTGATGAGGTAGAGGACCGAGTTCCTCCGACCCCGGGGATGCTTTGGATTATGCACCGCTGCTCAAGAGGGAGCTCGGATTATACACCGCTACTCACTCTCCTCCCTCGGCTCGGTGTGTTACACCCCTTTTGGATTCCAGGAGGGTGTGTCGGCGGATCTGCCGGCTGTTACCTTCCGGCCCGAGGTGACGTCTCGAGAAGTGGCTTCAAAATGGTAGTACTGGTGGATTTCATACTAGCCAAATTTTTCACCGCCACTTCCCATGTTCTTCCGGCTTCTCCTTCGTCATTTTGCTCTTCTCCCCTGCCTTCCTTTTCCATACCCTCCCTTTTGAAGATGCCATTCTGGAAGGATTGGGATGTGGTCCCCAAGGGGGTCGGACTTGGAAGATATTGTGTTTAAGGTCATATTCCTGAGAGGATGATGACGGAGACGCAACATGAATAGGCTAGGTCCTTAAGCTCCTATTGTATGCATATCACTTGTACTTCTTCACTTTTTCGTAAGGATCCCCTGTGGGCTTTTGAAATCATATGTAATGTAATCTTATGTAAGGACCCCTCGAGGGTCGTTGTAAGCGAACACTTGTATAAATACAAAGATATTTTCTTGATTTCTTCCTTCGACACTAGCTGTATCTCTCTATATTTTTGGCAGCTTCGAGTGCATGATCCTGTTTCGTCACCTATGATACTAGCCTTGAGTATTCTTCCCGGCCTTTGGCTGATGAAACAACTTCGCGTGGTTTTTTTTGCGATTTCTCGAACCGGACCCGAATTAGGCCAATAACCTTGGGCCGCCAGGGCCCTTTACCTGTGTGAGAGCGTGGATAACATCTTCGGGCCTTATAATGGCCTTCGAGAAGAGATCTGCCCGAGGACTCGCGGTCTCGGGATGCCGGTGACTTCTTGGAGGCAATCTCCGAATAGAGGCCTGACCGTGCTTCAGGCCGCCCTGGTTATTACTCGGAGTCTGTTTTGCACGGGCGTTTGTTAGTGATTCCCATTTCTTCGTAAACTATCCTTTCCTAGAGGAGGCCTTTGAAGCTATACGCTAATTTGTCGCAGGCATTGTTGGTCTGTTGGGGTGCTGTCTTGCTATGGCGGAGATCTTCGGGGTTGAGCATTACCTCGAAACTAGAGGCTGTGCCGATGGTCGATGCCTTTGATTGGTGTTGACTCGTTCTTTCCCTTTTTAGATGTAGTCATGAGGTTGCTTCTGCTTCCCGAGGGTCCTCGGGGGTCGCTGATTTCATGGTGATGCTAGGTCATGCCCTTAGCAGCTACTTATTTGGGGCACGACAAAGACCGGGCACGGTGATAATTGAGATGTGTGTTTTGTAATCATGGAGGAGCTTTTATCGGGGCGAGACAGGCCCGTGTTCCTGAGGAGAGTGCATCATTCGAGCCTGGCGTTCCTGGAGTCCTTGGTTCCGGAGCATCGGTTCCTTTGGGCTAATAAGGGTTAAGCCATCAGGAAGGTGCTCGGTCATCGGGTAGGTTTGTCGGCTTCACTTCACGGTAGTTTTTAGCATGATTCCTCCATATCTTGGGTCTTCCCTTTCTTATAGGGTTTTCCCTCTGTAAGGCTCCAACAGACCCAGACTTTGAGCTATTCCGTCAAGGGGCTATACTTTGGAGGGCCCTAGATGAGGGTAGGCCCCTTGGGCTTCTTGGTGAGGGGATAAAAGGCATGAGTCGGTGCACTAGCGATTCGGGAAATATCGGAGCTCGCATTACAGAAACCTTTTTGTGAGGCATGAGTCTTCTTGCTATAAGCGTTTCGCCTTTCGACCTTAGGAGCGTAGCCGTTAGAGATAGGAATACCTGAAGTATCAAATGCAGGCTTTGAGCTTCGACCTGAGTGGATATGATTGTGAAGCTATAGCTTGATTCCTCAAAAGTTCGGATTGAGAACAAGCGGTGCCCGGATTGGTATTGTACTAAGCTGGTCCGAGGATGATGAAGGAGTGGCGACTTGTCACCAACAATTGAGTCGGGTTGGAACGAGCCTTCGAGGGATGCGTTCGCCGTAGATATTTTGGGCAGGACGCTTTGAAGAGACCCATGCCAAGGGTTTTGTCCTTCTAGCATGATTCGTTAGAGCGAAGGTGGTAGGGTGTGATGCCCGGTTTGCTTATTGCTGATGCCACGAAGAGCGAGGCTGGGGCCGGTAGGCCGTAACCCTTTAGGGGTAGAGTGTAGATTTTGCCACTTTGTATTTTGTTGTATGTAGAGCATGTTTGTAGATGGAAAACGACCTTTCGCACATATATAAAATAAGAGAAATCTTGAAGTTTTACCTCTTTTGTATTTCTTCCCGTATCGCCTTCGATCTGGTGGGCTGGTTTCCATGCTTTGGCGGGATCCTCGTGGACTCAGAACCGATCAGGCAGGCCCAGGGGCTTTCAAGCGCGATCCTTAACGCGACCAGGTGTTGGGGCCTCTATGTGTTGCTCAACTGTTTTAGGCTCGGTCTCTGAGTCAGGCCTTTATTTAAGCTTGCCTGCCCTTCAATCTTTTTGTGCCCGTGCGGGCGGATGGTGACTGTTCTCACTTCTTACCTTTGGGTATTTTGCTGTTTCAGCTATTTTGGATCCAGTCTCCGAGTCGCGTTGCGATTCGAGTTTTAACTGAACTTTAAGTTCTTTCCTGCCTGCATAAGCGGACAATGGTGGCCTTCATTTCTCGCCCTTGGGCACCTTGTTGTTTCGACTATTTTGGGTCCAGTCTCCGAGTCGCATTGCGATTCGAGCTTAGTTTGACCCTTAAGTTCTCTCTCGCCTGCGTGGGCGGTCGACGATGACCTTTTATGCTTTGGGTTGAAGTTACCTTACAGGTGCGTGGCTCGGAGGCTCGCTCGGCTGGTCGACAGTGGCATTTATGCTGTGCACTTAAGCATGTTGTAGTTTACTTATTTTGAGTCCAGTCTCCAAGTCGCATTGCGACTCGAGTTCCAATTGACCCTTAAGCTCTTTCTGCCTGCATGGGCGGACGATGGTGACCTCTTGTTCTTCGGGTCGAAGTGACCTCATAGGTGCGTGGCTCGGAGGCTTACTCGGCTGGCGACTGTGGCATTTATGTCGTGCATGTTGCAGTGACCTCAATCGAGCTTCAATTGACCCTTAAGTGCTTTTGAATTTTAGATAGGCGATCGTGTTTTTTACGCTGTTTTGGCCATTGAGACCTTTTAATATGTGGCCCGGAGGCTTGCATAGTTAACTATTTTGGATCCGGTCTCCGAATCGGATTACGATTCGAGCTTATTTTAATCCTCAAGTTGTCAATATTTTCAAGCTCGTGACAATGGCTCTTACGCTGTTTTGGCCGTAGAGACCTTTTTAATATGTGGATCGGAGGCTTGCTTAGCTGGTGACAATGGCTCTTACGCTGTTTTTGCCCACGGGCTATTTGTAGGCTTGTTTTCCGCTCGTTAAGGTCTTTTGAAATAGTTTTCCCTGACCCGTCGTCGGTTCCGGAGAACCTCGATTTCAAGTCGTTATCGGCGATGTTTGAGCACCTCGGAAGGTTCATAGCTCGTAGGCTGAGTAGGTCGAAGCCTTGTGATTTGGAGCTGACATGGTCAAAGCTCGTTTTTGCCTGTTGAGGGAAGCATGTTTTAACCGGTTCTTTCTGAAGTATATTTGAAGTAGTGGCCTATGATTTTTGTTTAGCGACGGTCGGGCATCCCCAAGCCACCTTAGTTTAGCTGTATCAGCCGTTTTTGATTGTAGTAATATTTATTTGGCCGGAGCCATTTTTTATCCTGAGTGATAGTTTAGGCGTCTACACCGAGGGTATGCCCTTTCGGGACTCTTATAAATGCGACGTATAACCTATAATTCGGGATTTTCATGCCCGTTGAGTTCTTACAGTTTGTCATGCCTATTGAGGTCTTACAGTTTTTCATGCCTGTTGAGGTCTTACAGTTTTTGTAATGTAGAATAGGTCTGGTTACGCCGAGTCTGCCCGCTAGGGGTCTTACAATTTTAGGTTTTCCAGCGCATGGCGATTGGCGATGAATGACAGTCTCCGATTTATCGAATTTGTTTAAGCATGAAGATCGCTTTTCGTGAGCTCGGAGTTGCCTTGTAGGGGCTTTATGAGTCCGGAGTTCCAACCCTGGGGTTGTGCGAGTGCTGAATTGCTGATGCTAAGTCTCCGAGCATTTTAGGATGCATCCGGCGAAGGGGTCCCTGCCGGGAATATACTGTGATTTCCCTGTTAGGAGAATGGGATGCTGGAATACATCCTTCAATCCATTGTCGTAATATATTTTGTTTTGTTGAGTTGACCTATATCGGGTCAAAGCCGATCACTTGGAGGTTTGTCTTGCCTGAAATTTCTTGTGATTTCAGAGCCTCGATTCGGAGGCTGTTGGAGCGTTTGGATTGCTGGGGCCCATTCCCGAGTTTTTCGGGGTGTTTTTGGTGAAATGATTTGTTACCCTATTCTGAGAAGGAGTTCCCTCCCCCCTCTTTTTTTGACAAAAGGTATTTTTTGATTGCTCGATACAATAATACATGTTTTTGCCGACGGGGCTTGACTATATCGGCCATTTGGTCCGATATATCGTTTTCCTACAGGAAACCTTACTTGGAGTTTTTCAAAACTCCTTCGAGTGGGCAGCTTTTCGGGGGGAATTCCCCTCGCCTATTCAAAAGTCGGCCGCAGGGATAGTCTTGAATATTTTATTTTGCGGAGTTCCCCCTTAAGCGGCTTGCAGACGTTGCCTCATTAAAAACCTTGCCGGTAAAAACCCTTCTTCTGGGGTAAAAAGTCGGTCGAAGGAAAAGAGTGCAACGGGTGCACTTTTGGGGCCTCGAGGTCTTGCAATAGTACTAACATCCCGACAGCTTCGATTGGGTGCTTGCACGAAGCTTAATTCAAAATTTGAAATAATAATAAAAAAAGAATGGTCGTACCTTGAAACGAGATATGCCGGTGATGCCTTGGGATTGGTCTATTATAACTGCCCAGGGGCGGAGATGCGGCATGGATCTTTACTCTGTTTTGTCACGTTCGACCGGGGGAGAGACCTGGTTTGCTCGTTGTTTTATTCGGGGGTGGAGGCATGAGCGTTGGTAGCACCGTCGGTTACTTTGCCCTCCCTATAAATGGTACTTTTCGTGGTTGGCTTTTTATCCAAATTCCCTTTGACACCCATCTTTTCTTCCTTTCCTACTATCTTGAATTTCTGCCATCTCGTCATGTTTGAAGCTTGTATCCTCAAGATATTACACCATATGTACCGTGGCCCAATCCTCGATCCTCTTTTGATTGGGCGAAGTTGTGCCGCTGTGATACTGTTGTTGGTGTTGTTGTTGTTATTGTTGTCGTTGCCCCGGGGTGATGAGGTAGAGGACCGAGTTCCTCCGACCCCGGGGATGCTTTGGATTATGCACCGCTGCTCAAGAGGGAGCTCGGATTATACACCGCTACTCACCCTCCTCCCTCGGCTCGGTGTGTTACACCCCTTTTGGATTCCAGGAGGGTGTGTCGGCGGATCTGCCGGCTGTTACCTTCCGGCCCGAGGTGACGTCTCGAGAAGTGGCTTCAAAATGGTAGTACTGGTGGATTTCATACTAGCCAAATTTTTCACCGCCACTTCCCATGTTCTTCCGGCTTCTCCTTCGTCATTTTGCTCTTCTCCCCTGCCTTCCTTTTCCATACCCTCCCTTTTGAAGATGCCATTCTGGAAGGATTGGGATGTGGTCCCCAAGGGGGTCGGACTTGGAAGATATTGTGTTTAAGGTCATATGCCTGAGAGGATGATGACGGAGATGCAACATGAATAGGCTAGGTCCTTAAGCTCCTATTGTATGCATATCACTTGTACTTCTTCACTTTTTCGTAAGGATCCCCTGTGGGCTTTTGAAATCATATGTAATGTAATCTTATGTAAGGACCCCTCGAGGGTCGTTGTAAGCGAACACTTGTATAAATACAAAGATATTTTCTTGATTTCTTCCTTCGACACTAGCTGTATCTCTCTATATTTTTGGCAGCTTCGAGTGCATGATCCTGTTTCGTCACCTATGATACTAGCCTTGAGTATTCTTCCCGGCCTTTGGCTGATGAAACAACTTCGCGTGGTTTTTTTTGCGATTTCTCGAACCGGACCCGAATTAGGCCAATAACCTTGGGCCGCCAGGGCCCTTTACCTGTGTGAGAGCGTGGATAACATCTTCGGGCCTTATAATGGCCTTCGAGAAGAGATCTGCCCGAGGACTCGCGGTCTCGGGATGCCGGTGACTTCTTGGAGGCAATCTCCGAATAGAGGCCTGACCGTGCTTCAGGCCGCCCTGGTTATTACTCGGAGTCTGTTTTGCACGGGCGTTTGTTAGTGATTCCCATTTCTTCGTAAACTATCCTTTCCTAGAGGAGGCCTTTGAAGCTATACGCTAATTTGTCGCAGGCATTGTTGGTCTGTTGGGGTGCTGTCTTGCTATGGCGGAGATCTTCGGGGTTGAGCATTACCTCGAAACTAGAGGCTGTGCCGATGGTCGATGCCTTTGATTGGTGTTGACTCGTTCTTTCCCTTTTTAGATGTAGTCATGAGGTTGCTTCTGCTTCCCGAGGGTCCTCGGGGGTCGCTGATTTCATGGTGATGCTAGGTCATGCCCTTAGCAGCTACTTATTTGGGGCACGACAAAGACCGGGCACGGTGATAATTGAGATGTGTGTTTTGTAATCATGGAGGAGCTTTTATCGGGGCGAGACAGGCCCGTGTTCCTGAGGAGAGTGCATCATTCGAGCCTGGCGTTCCTGGAGTCCTTGGTTCCGGAGCATCGGTTCCTTTGGGCTAATAAGGGTTAAGCCATCAGGAAGGTGCTCGGTCATCGGGTAGGTTTGTCGGCTTCACTTCACGGTAGTTTTTAGCATGATTCCTCCATATCTTGGGTCTTCCCTTTCTTATAGGGTTTTCCCTCTGTAAGGCTCCAACAGACCCAGACTTTGAGCTATTCCGTCAAGGGGCTATACTTTGGAGGGCCCTAGATGAGGGTAGGCCCCTTGGGCTTCTTGGTGAGGGGATAAAAGGGATGAGTCGGTGCACTAGCGATTCGGGAAATATCGGAGCTCGCATTACAGAAACCTTTTTGTGAGGCATGAGTCTTCTTGCTATAAGCGTTTCGCCTTTCGACCTTAGGAGCGTAGCCGTTAGAGATAGGAATACCTGAAGTATCAAATGCAGGCTTTGAGCTTCGACCTGAGTGGATATGATTGTGAAGCTATAGCTTGATTCCTCAAAAGTTCGGATTGAGAACAAGCGGTGCCCGGATTGGTATTGTACTAAGCTGGTCCGAGGATGATGAAGGAGTGGCGACTTGTCACCAACAATTGAGTCGGGTTGGAACGAGCCTTCGAGGGATGCGTTCGCCGTAGATATTTTGGGCAGGACGCTTTGAAGAGACCCATGCCAAGGGTTTTGTCCTTCTAGCATGATTCGTTAGAGCGAAGGTGGTAGGGTGTGATGCCCGGTTTGCTTATTGCTGATGCCACGAAGAGCGAGGCTGGGGCCGGTAGGCCGTAACCCTTTAGGGGTAGAGTGTAGATTTTGCCACTTTGTATTTTGTTGTATGTAGAGCATGTTTGTAGATGGAAAACGACCTTTCGCACATATATAAAATAAGAGAAATCTTGAAGTTTTACCTCTTTTGTATTTCTTCCCGTATCGCCTTCGATCTGGTGGGCTGGTTTCCATGCTTTGGCGGGATCCTCGTGGACTCAGAACCGATCAGGCAGGCCCAGGGGCTTTCAAGCGCGATCCTTAACGCGACCAGGTGTTGGGGCCTCTATGTGTTGCTCAACTGTTTTAGGCTCGGTCTCTGAGTCAGGCCTTTATTTAAGCTTGCCTGCCCTTCAATCTTTTTGTGCCCGTGCGGGCGGATGGTGACTGTTCTCACTTCTTACCTTTGGGTATTTTGCTGTTTCAGCTATTTTGGATCCAGTCTCCGAGTCGCGTTGCGATTCGAGTTTTAACTGAACTTTAAGTTCTTTCCTGCCTGCATAAGCGGACAATGGTGGCCTTCATTTCTCGCCCTTGGGCACCTTGTTGTTTCGACTATTTTGGGTCCAGTCTCCGAGTCGCATTGCGATTCGAGCTTAGTTTGACCCTTAAGTTCTCTCTCGCCTGCGTGGGCGGTCGACGATGACCTTTTATGCTTTGGGTTGAAGTTACCTTACAGGTGCGTGGCTCGGAGGCTCGCTCGGCTGGTCGACAGTGGCATTTATGCTGTGCACTTAAGCATGTTGTAGTTTACTTATTTTGAGTCCAGTCTCCAAGTCGCATTGCGACTCGAGTTCCAATTGACCCTTAAGCTCTTTCTGCCTGCATGGGCGGACGATGGTGACCTCTTGTTCTTCGGGTCGAAGTGACCTCATAGGTGCGTGGCTCGGAGGCTTACTCGGCTGGCGACTGTGGCATTTATGTCGTGCATGTTGCAGTGACCTCAATCGAGCTTCAATTGACCCTTAAGTGCTTTTGAATTTTAGATAGGCGATCGTGTCTTTTACGCTGTTTTGGCCATTGAGACCTTTTAATATGTGGCCCGGAGGCTTGCATAGTTAACTATTTTGGATCCGGTCTCCGAATCGGATTACGATTCGAGCTTATTTTAATCCTCAAGTTGTCAATATTTTCAAGCTCGTGACAATGGCTCTTACGCTGTTTTGGCCGTAGAGACCTTTTTAATATGTGGATCGGAGGCTTGCTTAGCTGGTGACAATGGCTCTTACGCTGTTTTTGCCCACGGGCTATTTGTAGGCTTGTTTTCCGCTCGTTAAGGTCTTTTGAAATAGTTTTCCCTGACCCGTCGTCGGTTCCGGAGAACCTCGATTTCAAGTCGTTATCGGCGATGTTTGAGCACCTCGGAAGGTTCATAGCTCGTAGGCTGAGTAGGTCGAAGCCTTGTGATTTGGAGCTGACATGGTCAAAGCTCGTTTTTGCCTGTTGAGGGAAGCATGTTTTAACCGGTTCTTTCTGAAGTATATTTGAAGTAGTGGCCTATGATTTTTGTTTAGCGACGGTCGGGCATCCCCAAGCCACCTTAGTTTAGCTGTATCAGCCGTTTTTGATTGTAGTAATATTTATTTGGCCGGAGCCATTTTTTATCCTGAGTGATAGTTTAGGCGTCTACACCGAGGGTATGCCCTTTCGGGACTCTTATAAATGCGACGTATAACCTATAATTCGGGATTTTCATGCCCGTTGAGTTCTTACAGTTTGTCATGCCTATTGAGGTCTTACAGTTTTTCATGCCTGTTGAGGTCTTACAGTTTTTGTAATGTAGAATAGGTCTGGTTACGCCGAGTCTGCCCGCTAGGGGTCTTACAATTTTAGGTTTTCCAGCGCATGGCGATTGGCGATGAATGACAGTCTCCGATTTATCGAATTTGTTTAAGCATGAAGATCGCTTTTCGTGAGCTCGGAGTTGCCTTGTAGGGGCTTTATGAGTCCGGAGTTCCAACCCTGGGGTTGTGCGAGTGCTGAATTGCTGATGCTAAGTCTCCGAGCATTTTAGGATGCATCCGGCGAAGGGGTCCCTGCCGGGAATATACTGTGATTTCCCTGTTAGGAGAATGGGATGCTGGAATACATCCTTCAATCCATTGTCGTAATATATTTTGTTTTGTTGAGTTGACCTATATCGGGTCAAAGCCGATCACTTGGAGGTTTGTCTTGCCTGAAATTTCTTGTGATTTCAGAGCCTCGATTCGGAGGCTGTTGGAGCGTTTGGATTGCTGGGGCCCATTCCCGAGTTTTTCGGGGTGTTTTTGGTGAAATGATTTGTTACCCTATTCTGAGAAGGAGTTCCCTCCCCCCTCTTTTTTTGACAAAAGGTATTTTTTGATTGCTCGATACAATAATACATGTTTTTGCCGACGGGGCTTGACTATATCGGCCATTTGGTCCGATATATCGTTTTCCTACAGGAAACCTTACTTGGAGTTTTTCAAAACTCCTTCGAGTGGGCAGCTTTTCGGGGGGAATTCCCCTCGCCTATTCAAAAGTCGGCCGCAGGGATAGTCTTGAATATTTTATTTTGCGGAGTTCCCCCTTAAGCGGCTTGCAGACGTTGCCTCATTAAAAACCTTGCCGGTAAAAACCCTTCTTCTGGGGTAAAAAGTCGGTCGAAGGAAAAGAGTGCAACGGGTGCACTTTTGGGGCCTCGAGGTCTTGCAATAGTACTAACATCCCGACAGCTTCGATTGGGTGCTTGCACGAAGCTTAATTCAAAATTTGAAATAATAATAAAAAAAGAATGGTCGTACCTTGAAACGAGATATGCCGGTGATGCCTTGGGATTGGTCTATTATAACTGCCCAGGGGCGGAGATGCGGCATGGATCTTTACTCTGTTTTGTCACGTTCGACCGGGGGCGAGACCTGGTTTGCTCGTTGTTTTATTCGGGGGTGGAGGCATGAGCGTTGGTACCATGTCATGTATAGTGAACACTTCCCTTGCCGCGTGTTGTTCCCCGTAGACGGTTTTGATCCCGTCCTTTGTCGGGAATTTTATCACCTGGTGGAGGGTGGATGGTACTACTTGTCATACCTCCTTTTTACCACCCGAGGGGTATATAAGGGAGTTTTTCCAATTTAAGTGATATTATTCGAAATGAGATTATTTATTTTAATCAGAGTCACCACTTGGAATAAATTATGGTGTCCCAAGTCACCGCTTTATTTTAAATCCCAAATCGAGGAAATGTCGACTTTCCCTTTTTATGTCTGCAAACCAGAAATTCTAGATAAGAAATTCTGTTAACCTGGGAGAAGGTGTTAGGCATTCCCGGGTTCCGTGGTTCTAGCACGGTCGCTTAGCAATTTATACTTGGTTTAATGGTTAAACTACTCATTTCTAAAACCTATGTGAAATTATCTTTTTACCGCTTTTAAAACCACTTGACTATTCGTAATTAAAGAATTGAGTTACGCGTATGTATACTCTTTTCCTTCGGCGCATCAAAAATCATGTCACGCGAACCTGTCCACGATTAATAGTGCTTGTTTATTTATTTAAGAAAAAATTTATTGAAGTTGCGCGAACGCATCCCTCGAGTCTTTTTAGAGTTAAATTTGCAATCATATTATGCGAACGTATATATAATCACAATACTAATCTAAATCGGGCCTAAAGCAAACTATGATGGTTCCAATTAATAAGAGGTTTTCGTGGGCCATGGAAAATTTAATAATGGAACACCTCCATCTTTAAAGAGTTAGTATTAATTAAATGAGGGCCATGGGTTATAAATTTTGCTTGGCATGGCACGCCTCAATTTGCTTCAAAGGGTTTTATTATTTGAAGTTGTTATAATCGGGTTACATGAAATGCACCCCCAAATTTGGGAATTAGGTATCACGACTATGCCACGGGAACCGTGCTCATAGCCACGATAATTTAATTAAGCGCCTAAAGCAAACTAGATGTTTGAATTATTCAATTCCTATGTTTGAGATTAATGGTTAAGGTTAAAGAAGTAGGATTTCGTTGGTAGGATTACAATGGTCTAGACTTTAACTTGTATGATTATTTAAAGAATTAGGACATTCACTAGCCTACAATGGGGCGTGATTAAGTTAAAGCCTTCAGGTTGAAAGAATTCCAAACATATTCAAATTAAATAAGTAGGAACAAGTTAGTCATGTGATGCCTCCCAAACAAATTAGTCCAGTTACGTGGTAAAAATAATAAAACAACTGGGTTATATCAATATTCTAAAGTGAGGCTCTATTAGGCCTTACTCACAGGGCTGAGCCGAATTAAATCCAACAAGCACAAAGATCTTAGCAAAATCAAAAACATAGTCAGATTACATACAAAAGCTTTGAATAATTTCCATTACCAATACATGATTCATTCATCCTACTACTAAAATGAAATTCACAACAGAACAACCCCATTTTTTTTTCAAACTGTTTGTCTGGCAAAGAGTAGCTTTCAAAGTTGTGAGCCTCAAATTCTACATCATTCTAAACTAAAACATCTTTCCATTTCAAGCTAATCAGTAACAAACAGTATTCAGCAGGATCTCAAATTTTGCAACACCCGTGACTTTTCATATGAAAAACAAAAATCAAATAGCCTTTTAAATATCAAGAAGAATAGCATCGCCCAAACATAAACTACTTGACCAATGGTGCTCTGTTCTTGTTTAAACCTTTTAATTAAGGATTTTCTCTTTTAATTAAACTAGACTAAAAGAAGTAAAAAAAAATCAGATTTTAACCCAAAAAATTATATCATTTCCTTGCAATTTCAGCAAGTTTTTTAGCACATGAATATCCAAACAACACTTATATTTTTGAGATTTGAGATAAATACCTCTAAACATCAGCAAATACAAGCTTGAATAGCCAAATAAAGGCTAAGATAAAGTGAAGAAGCCCAACAAACTTGAACAGCAGCAATATAGCAAGGAGGCATAATCTTTAGAATCAAAAGAGCCTTGAAATCCTCACGACATATATCAAAATGAGCAGAGATTGAAGCAATCTTAACATTCAATTTTTCTTTTTGTTCTGTTTTTCCATTTTTTATTTGGCTTGGCCTTTCGAAGGACCAAAAGTTCGGTCCGATGGTGAGTGCTTAATCTTGTCTCATTCGATGTGAATTTGGGAGGGGAGTCTCATTTTTTTTTTGTTGTGGATTGGAGAAAAATGAAGAAGAAGAACTCGGCTGAGGGTGCGCCGTTTTGCTCTTGTCTAAAGTTCTCCGCTTATATCGCTTAGGTCTAGTCTGATAATGTGTGTTTTAGGGTATTAAGAAGGAAAGGGTTAATGGGTCGATCCGGTTTTGGGTTGGATTTGGGAATAGGTTTAGATTAAACTTTGGGTTGGTTTTTGGCTTAATGAAATAGTCTAAATACATAAATTAAAAACCCGCCTTTTCAATTTCTTATTCCTATTTTTCTTTTTTCTTTTTGTTTTTCTTTAACTAAAAATCCTAGAAATTAAAATCCTTGATTATCTAAAAATGTGAAATTAAACTAATTGACTAATTACAAAAATTATAAACATCACTTAATTCTAAATTAAAAGAGAAAAATCAATAAACTAAAAATTAAAAGACAAAAAATGTGAAAATGATCTATTTTTGTGATTTTCAAATTTCTATAAAACAAATAATTACTGATTAATTCTAAAAATATAAAAACAAGCCTAAATGTGATGCATGGTATTTTTGGTATTTTTCATGACTTAAATAAAATTAGACATGCACAGAAAATGCAAAAATAATTAGAGAATTCTACAATAATTCCTAAAATAACAAACATTTAAAAGAAAAATCTAATTCCTTGGAATTCTGTAGGAGTAATTCATGTGGGGCAGAAATCACGTGCTCACAGCTGCCCCTCTTTGCTCGGAGACACGAAGGATTTTCGGGCAAAGATAAAATGAGCAATTATGAGAGATTTTTGCCCATTTGAAACTCCATAAGAAGCATTTTGAAAAAGCCTGACCGAACCTTGCTTCAGAAGTTGCCTACATATCCTTGGCTATAAAGGAATCAGGTCAGTGTAGTTCTAGAAGTTTTGGTAGCTGAGACTACCGGGAAACTGTGATTTCACTGTTGCTGCTGTTGCTACTAATTGCTGAACTCCTTATTACACCAAAATGGAAAGTAAAAATCTAAACTAGCTAAGCCTATCAACTACGAGTTACAAGATTCCTATCTATAAATCTCTTGGAGCGTGATCTCGAGTCTTAGCTAGTTCTTGATGCAGACTCTGATCTGAATCTTGATGCTCATCAGCCGTAAACCGCTGGTTCATCTAGTTCTTGATGCAGACTCTGATCTGAATCTTGATGCTCATCAGCCGTAAACCGCTGGTTCATTCTTCAGCTTTAGATCAAGGTGGGGCGCGCGAAGCCTATGACTTCAATCATATCTTGAGCAGTCCGCATCCTTCTCCACTTCTGCATTTTGAGTTCATTTCTTTTTGCTCTTTTTTTGTTTTCTTTATTTTGGATTGAGACTCATTCTTTTGGTCATCTCGAACACTGTGCCTCGAGGTCAAACCCGCTCAGACACAAAACAAATGAACGAACAAAATTTTTTTGCCCCAGTTTTCACTTGGAAAATTTCGTGAGTTATTTGTAACTAAAATCTAAACTATTTCTTCTTTTTTTTTGAACGCAATAAAGTAAGAATTGTGTGTCCTTAGGAAAAAGAGATTAGGGAATGAAGCCCTATATCTATAAAAACTCAACCAGGGATTGGAGACCATATGTTGGCAAAAGGCGACTAGGGGATAGGGACCCTATGTCTAAAAATAATCTCAACTAGGGATTGGAGACCCTATGTTGGCAAAAGGCGATTAGGGGATGGGGACCCTATGTCTAAAAAAACTCAACTAGGGGTTAGAGGCCCCACGTTGGCAAAAGGCGACTAGGGTATGGAAACCCTATGTCTAAAAATCTCAACTAGGAGTTGGAGACCCTATGTTGGCAAAAGGCGACTAGGGGATGAAGACCCTATGTCTAAAAATTTCAACAAGGGGTTAGGGACCCTATGTTGGCAAAAGGCGACAAGGGGATGGGGACTCTATGTCTAAAATCTCAACTAGGGGTTGGAGACCCTATTTGGCAAAAGGCGACTAGGGGATGAAGACCCTATGTCTAAAATCTCAACTAGGGGTTGGAGACCCTGTGTTGGTAAAAGGCGACTAGGGGATGGAGACCTTATGTCTAAAATCTCAACTAGGGGTTGGAGACCCTATGTTGGCAAAAGGCGACTAGGGGATGGAGACCCTATGTCTAAAAATCTCAACTAGGGGTTGGAGACCCTATGTTGGCAAAAGGCGACTAGGGGATGGAGACCCTATGTCTAAAAATCTCAACCAGGGGTTGAAGACCCTATGTTGGCAAAAGGCGACTGGGGGATGGACACCCTATGTCTAAAAATCTCAACTAGGGGTTGGAGACCCTATGTTGGCAAAAGACGACTAGGGGACGGAGACCCTATGTCTAAATATCTCAACTAGGGGTTGGAGACCCTATGTTGGCAAAAGGCAACTAGGGGACGAAAACCCTATGTCTAAAAATCTCAACTAGCGGTTGGAGACCCTATGTTGGCAAAGATCAACTAGGGTATGGAGACCCTATGTCTAAAAAATCTCAACTAGGAGTTGGAGACCCTATGTTGGCAAAAGGCGACTAGGGGATGGAGACCCTATGTCTAAAAAATCTCAACTAGGGGTTGGAGACCCTATGTTGGCAAAAGGCGACTAGGGGATGGAGACCCTATGTCTAAAAATCTTAACTAAAGGTTGGAGACCCTATGTTGGCAAAAGGCGACTAGGGGATGGAGACCCTATGTCTACAAAATTTCAACTATGGATTGGAGACCCTATGTTGGAAAAACGTAAAAAATTGAGATTGGGGATCCTAATCTACCATTTTTTGAATTTTCTTCTTATCACTTTTTTTTCATTTCATTTCATTTTTTCGTCATTTTTTAGTAAAAATGTAGGAAAGAATTTGGAGGAGACTTCCCTTTTGGATGGATTATTGCTGCAAAACTGTTTCTAGCACTTGCGCATTTATTTTCCTTTTTGGTTGGACCTGCTTCTTGTACGGTTGCTTTGGATTGCACCTGTTTCAATTTTTTCAAACAAAGAACAATTGGTAGTTTGAAACAGTGGTTGGTTTTGTGGCCTTGATTATTTTTGATCACTTGATCTTGGCCCAACTCTTTTGGTGAGAACCTCTGCTGCTTGCTGGATTTTCTGAAGATTGATCTCTCTCCTAAAACCGAGGAACTCAACTTTCCAAACTTTTCAGATGACGGTTCAACCGTGTGGGGCTTTGGCCCTTTCACCTTATTCTGCTTCTAGGGATTTTGAATTTGGATTTCTTTTCATTTTCAATAACTCTGATTTCAGAGCATCAGCTATCATGGCCAGTCGGGATCGACTTGATGCATCCGCTGAGGCTGGGTACTTTTCTTTGGACTTGGCTTTTATTAAACAAAAACCTGTAAAACCAATCTTTCCACCTTTTCTTTGTATTAGTTTCAGAATAGAGTTAGACCAAAAGGGATTCAAAGGGAAGTGAACAAAGGACAAGAAAGTGAATTTAAGGAGAAGTGTCCCTTTCGGGGAGGAAAGAAGGACTTATCTAGAGTGCATGCAGACTTCAATAGACATGACATGCTTCTTGGACTGGATGCCTGATCTGCACAACTATCCAACTTCTTACAAACCTATTGCGACCCGTGTTTTAAAACCGAGAAACCTTGCCATGACTCTTTCAATACCAATGGCGGTGAGGGATTTATTCTTTTCGATCAATGGTGCCCTTGCAGGTTTTCGCCAATCGACCTCTCCCATTTCTCTTCTCATCGTTGCCTTATAGTGCTCTTTGTAAGTTTTCACTAACAAGGCTCTCTCATTTTTTCAGTTTCTCTGCTTACCCTCGCCTTACGGTGCCCGTAGGTTTTCACCAATAAGACTCTCTCATTTTATTTCTCTCATCTTGATTGTATCGGATCCCACTAACTACATTCTTTGATTTTGAAAACCTTTCATCGATTGATCGGAAGGACTTGAACAAGGTTTGGGTAAAAAGAACTTGGATTGAATTACAACTTTGGAACCGTTCAGGCGGGATCATCGCCGAACCATTATAACATCTGCCCCAGTTTTACTTTTTGGGGGAAATTGGATTTTTATTTTGGTGTGACTGAACCTTAGAGAGAGGCTGCCTACCTATCCTTTCGGAATCAAGTCGAACGTAGTTCAGGGAAACACTTTGTTTTTGTTGTTGTTTTTTTAACAAACGTCTTCAAGTTCCAAATAAGGTAATGAAAGAAAGGTAACCGGATCAAAGGGTTGGAGTGTTTGGGGTAGCGAGAATGAAAGCCTTCGTCATCCCAATCAAGTAATGTTATTGCTGCAGAAGGATTAGACATAGTACCTTTTGACTGCGTCTGCATTTACAGTTGTTTTAGGGTAATTTCCTTCAATGTCTCCCAGATATAATGCCCCTTTTGGAAACAATTTTCTTATAATGTATGGGCCTTTCCAATTAGGAGCAAACTTTCCTTTGGCTTCCTGATGATGGGGAAGAATACGCCTTAAAACAGGTTGCCCCACTTCAAAGTTTCTAGGCCGGTTGCCCCACTTCAAAGTTTCTAGGCCGCACTTTCTTGTTGTATGCACAGGCCATTCTTTGTTGGAACAACTGCCCGTGGCAGACTGATGCCATTCGCTTTTCATCGATCAGGATTAATTATTCTAGAGGGGTTTTGACCCACTCACTGTCTTCAATTTCAGCTTCAACAATGATCCGAAGAGAAGGGATTTCAACTTCTGCGGGTATTACGGCTTCAGTTCCATAAACCAAAAGATACAGGGTTGCTCCGACTGATGTGCGCACAGTAGTGTGATATCCCAACAATGCAAATGGTAACTTTTCATGCCACTGCCTGAAACTTTGAATCATCTTTCTTAAAATCTTTTTGATGTTCTTGTTTGCTGCTTCGATGGCACTATTGGCTTTGGGCTGATAAGGAGTAGAATTCCGATGCGTTATCTTGAATTATTCGCATATCTCCCTCATCAAATGACTACTCAAATTTGCAGCATTATCTGTAATGATAGTTGCAGGAATACCAAAACGGCAGATGAGGTTGGAATGCACGAAGTCTACCACATCTTTCTTGGTGACAGATTTGAGAGTAATTGCTTCCACCCACTTTGTGAAGTAGTCGATAGCAACCAATATGAATCTATGCCCATTTGAAGCTTTTGGCTCGATCGACCCATTGACGTCCATACCCCAGGCAACAAATGGCCAAGGCGCTGACATGCGATGCAGTTCTGTAGGCGGTGCATGAATCAAGTCACCGTGCACCTGACATTGATGACATTTCCGGACGAAACGGAAGAAATCTTTTTCCATAGTCATCTAGTAATAGCCTGCTCAGAGGATTTTCTTTGCCAAAACATACCCATTCATGTGGGGTCCGCACACTCCTGCGTGCACTTCATACATGATTCTTCCTGCCTCTTCGGCATCAACACATCTTAATAAGTTGAGATCTGGAGTCCTTTTGTACAAGACCTCGCCGCTCAGGAAGAAATCGCTTGCAAATCATCTAATAGTTCTCTTTTGGTCTCCACTGACTTGATTGGGATATTCTTTAGTTTTCAGAAATCTCTTGATATCATGATACCATGGTTGAACATTCAGTTCTGCTTCAACCATATTACAGTACCCGTGCCTTTCCCAGATTTGGATTTCCAACGGGTGAATATGGGCATTGCCTGGGTATGGCAGCATCGAGACCAAAGTAGCGAGCGCATCAGCTAATTCATTGTGAAAACGAGGAATGTACCTGAACTTAACTGACTTGAACCGCCTGATAAGATCTTCCACATGTTGCCTGTAGGGAATAAGTTTGACATCTCGAGTTTCCCATTCTCCTTGAGCTTGGCAGATAATCAGATCTGAATCTCCCATGATCAACAATTCTTCGACATCTTGGTCGATTGCCATATTTATACCTATAATACAGGCTTCATACTCGGCAGTGTTGTTTGTGCAAAAAAATTGAAGGCGGGTTATGGCTGGATAGTGTTAACCAGTGGGTGAGATCAAAATTGCCCCAATCCCGACACCTTTTGCATTCACAGCTCCATCAAAGAACATTTTCCAAGCATTGGTATCTTCGAATATTACCTCAATTGAATTTACCTCTTCATTCGGGAAGTAGGTACTCAAAGGTTGGTATTAATCATCAACAAGGTTTTCAGCTAGGTGATCTGCTAGAGCCTAGGCCTTCATTTCGTGCGGGTGACATAGACTCTATCAAATTCAATAAGCAGGCTCTACCGTTTTGCTAACCTCCCTGTGGGCATCGGCTTCTGGAATATGTACTTCAGAGGGTCCAACCTGGTAATGAGGTAAGTGGTGTAGGCCAACAAGTAATGCCTAAGCTTTTGAGCGACCCAAGTTAAAGCGCAACAAGTTCTTTCCAACAAAGTGTATTTGGCTTCATAACTTGTGAACTTTTTGCTCAGATCATAGATTGCCTGCTCTTTCTTTCCAGTCACATCGTGTTGCCCGAGGACACAACCGAAAGAGTTTTCCAAAACTGTTAGATACAAGAACAGAGGCCTTCCCGTTCAAGTGGGACCAAGATTGGCGGGTTTGACAAATATTCTTTGATTTTGTCAAAGGCTTCTTGACACTCATCCATCCATTTAATCGTTGCATCTTTCTTTAACAGCTTGAAGATGGGTTCACAGGTGGAAGTCAACTGAGCAATGAATCGGCTAATGTAGTTCAACCTTCCCAGCAGTCTCATAACCTTTTTCTTAGTTCTTGGAGGAGGCAAATCTCGAATAGACTTTATCTTTGTTGTGTCTAACTCGATGCCCCTTTGACTGACTATAAATCCCAAAAGTTTGCCAGACGGAACCCCGAATGCACATTTGGCCGGATTTAGCTTCAAATCATATTTATGCAGCCGCTCGAAGAATTTTCTCAGGTCCCGAACATGGTCGTCCTGGGTCCTAGATTTGATGATCACATCGTCCACATACACCTCTATCTCTTGGTGCATCATGTCATGAAAAATGGCAGTCATGGCCCTCATATAAGTTGCCCGGCGTTCTTGAGACCAAAAGGCATGACCCTGTAACAGTATGTTCCCTAGGATGTGGTAAAAGATGTCTTTTCTGCATCTTCTTCATCCATCAACACCTGGTGATATCCTGCGTAACAATCCACGAAGGACTGTATCTCATGTTTGGCGCAGTTATCAACAAGGATGTGGATGTTCGGCAAAGGGAAATTATCCTTAGGACTTGCTTTGTTCAGATCTTTATAATCCATACACACTCGGGTTTTGCCTTCCTTCTTTGGCACTGGAACTAAATTGGCTAACCATGTGGTGTATCGAACCACTTGGATCACCCCCGCTTTTAACTGTTTTATGACCTCTTCTTTATTCTTTTCACTGATATCGGTTTTGAACTTTCTTTGCTTTTGCTGGACAGGGGGATAATCAGGCTAGGTTGGCAACTTGTGAACCACCAAATCGACACTTAGTCCTGGCATGTCGTCGCATGACCAAGCAAACACATATTTGAATTCGAACAAAAGTTGGATCAATGCGTCCCAGGTTGTTTCATCTGTGTGAATGCTTATCTTGGTTTCTTTGACTTCTTCAAAACTACCCAAATTAACCGGCTCAGTATCATTTAAGTTAGGCTTAGGTTTATTCTCAAATTGTTCCAATTCTAGATTTATTTCCTTAAAAGCCTCTTCTTCATCATATTCCGGTTCTTGGTTCATTATTTCACAATTAGACAACATGTTTGGATCTGGGCATGAAGTCCGCAAGCATATCATATTATTTAAAGCTGCATTATTAGAATTGAAATAAGAGAAAAATAACAAAAATCAGAAAGAGTAGAGAGATGAACGATGAAATATTGATTTCATTTCATTGAATTTGAAGATAACAGGGTTTACATTGGAAATTAAAGACAGGAAACTAAAGAAAACATCCGAGTTACACCCTGAAATAACTCGTGATGCAGAAAAAGTGGCAAGACTGGACTACCGGGATTCCCGCCTGATTGGGAATGGAGTAGCCTTCCAATTTTGCAGTCTGGCACTAGGTCCCATGTATATCACCTCAGCGGTGCTTGAGCCTTCCCCTGGTTGGACCATGTGGGTTTCATACAGCATCTGCCTCATAGCCCCATAGATTTATTCAATTTCCTCGGCCGTGAAGGCCTCATCTTCCTCTTCCTCATTATATTTAGGCCTGACAAATGTTCTATAAAGAGGCGGAATCGGCTGAGGCAAGACCCAACCATTGTTCTTTCGTTCATCTGCCCATTTTCCATCAGCTGGCATGGGTTGGAAACCTACCCTAAAGAACTTCTCACTAGCAGCTAGGGTGATAGGTTCAGTAATTCCTTGCAATGAAGTCCCGAGCCCCTTCCCAGGTTTGTAACCGTGCCTGACCATTTCTTTGACAACCATAATTGATGCATTTGAGAGAAAAGGGTTGAGGGCACGTGTTTCCTTCTTCACATTGGTCCGCGACCATAATCTCAAAAGCCTGATAGACTATATGTTCACTTCCTTCTCTAGCTTCAAGACACGAGATTGACGGGTCCCGGTAGATCGACTGCTCATCTTCTCTGTGAACTACAATCTTTTGGTCTTCATGTTTGAATTTCACCATTCGGTGGAGAGTAGAAGGCACAACCCCTGCTGCGTGAATCCAAGGTCTTCCCAAGAGGAAATTATAGGAAGTATCCATGTCCAAGACCTGAAACGTCACCTCGAAATTCACCAGGCCGATAGTCATAATCAAATCAATCTCGCCTATTGTATCTCTCTTTATGCCGTCAAAGGCACGCACACATACGTTTTTGGGACTGATTCTCTCAGTACCGATTTCCATTCATTGCAGAGTTGAGAGAGGGCAAATATCTACCCCAGAACCACCATCTTGCTTGACCCTTTTCACATAATACCCCTCGCATTTAACTATCAGGTAAATGGCTTTCACTACTAGAAATCAGGTGATTTCCGTCCAAGGCTTTCCGACCGATTTCGGTCGGAACAATTTCCGATCGAAATCGGTCAGAAATTAGAGTATTTGGTCGCAAAAGTCAACAAAAATTCCCTGACAACAAAAAATAAAATTTCCAACCGATTTCGACCGGAAATTGGTCAAATATATGGTCATACTTATAAATTAGGCACAAAAATAATTATTTAATAAATATTGACCAAATTTCCGACCGAATACGGTCGGAAATTGATCAAATATTTTGTCAAACTTGTATATAATGTACCAAAATAATTATTTATTAATAATTTTCCAAATTTTCGACCGAATTCGGTCGGAAATTTTGAATTTTTCATTTCCACACAAGACAAAAATTATATATATTTAATTAACCAACTGAAATAATTATAATTCAATATTTCCGACCGAATTCAGTAGGAAAAATGCTTTTATATAAATTTAATAATATTTGTATAGGTAAATAATAAAGAGGTTTTAAATAAACAATATTTAATACTTATACCAACCAAAAAAAATCCGATCGAGTTCGGTCAAAAATTGGTCAAATATTTGGTCATACTTGCATATTATGTACAAAACTAATTATTTATTAAAAGTTTTCCAAATTTCCGACCGAATTCGGTCGGAAATGCTTTTATACAAATTAAAATATAAATTTAATAATATTTGTGTGTGTAAATAAGAACGGGATTATAATAGTCAAAACGACTGGCAGGGTCATTACAATACTATATATACACACTATACTATACTATACTATATAGACATCTTAATATAGCTAATGTTATATCGAATATAGCTTATATACTATACACATAGTATATATATTATACTATACTATATATACAACAACAACAACAACAACACACACACACACACAATACTATATATACTATACACACTACTAAAAAACAGTTGTTTACCGACAGGCTTTTTCCGGTCACTTATAGTAATTAGTAAGTGTATTAGTTGTAATTAACTTATATATTGATATTACACTAAGTATAAGTCCTTTAGTAGTATCCTTAGGTAATGTTAGGTTCGATTCGACCGTAAATTGATAATTGCATTTCGTAGAAGTGTATTAGTGACAATTAGCTTATATAAATTGATAATTACACTAAGCATAAGTCGGTTGGCCGATGATTTATTCTAAATTCATAATCACACTACCTAAATGTACAGTATTTGGTTGACTATACTGTACATTTAGGTAGTATTTATTCTATACTATACTATACAATACTATATATAGATATAGACATCTTAATATAGCTAATGTTATATCGAATATAGCTTATATACTATACACATAGTATATATATTATACTATACTATATATACATATCTATATATGTATATATATATATTTTTTTATATAGCTATGTATATATACTATAATATACTATACTATACTATACTGCTATACTATACTATATATAGACATCTTAATATAGCTAATGTTATATCGAGTATAGTATAGCAGTATAGTATAACATTATCATTCTTCATCAATAAATTTGTTTATTTTATTTTATTGTATAGTATTTAAATTACTTTGTTTCTCTCCACTGCCGTGACTATGTCCGGCTAAGCGTTTTCATATCTATGTTGAAGGACTAATTTCTCTTGCATATTAACCATGAAGAATCCAGTCTCTTTCAAAATATAAAGGAATTTTAATATAGTTTCTTGGCTTGGTTCCAAGATTGTGGTACAGTCGACTCTGGTACTACTCTTATTGGTTTTGCCTTAGTGGCTACGTCTAGCCAACTGTGACATTAAAGCCCGCTGAAGTTGTCAAAAGGGCTATCCCTTTCACAGTTAGAACTGCTAGACACATGGGCTCAATAAGAGTATGTATCGGACCTAGACAGGCCCCTTGCTTGGGTAAAAGGATAGATCCTTCCATACAGTCATTAAAACTATAATAAAATTCCCGTATATTTCGAATCTTTACTGGTCGTGCGGACTACCGCCAACCTTCAAAGGTACTGAAACAGCTAGATCTGGATGGCCGTGCGGACTACCGCCCGCGCCTACCGGTCCTGGTGTACATGGTATCAGAGCACGACATATTAACAATAAAGAATCCAGACTCTTTCAAAATATAAAGGAATTTTAATATAGTTTCTTGGCTTGGTTCCAAGATTATGGTATAGTCGACTCTGGTACTACTCTTATTGGTTTTGCCTTAGTGGCTACGTCTAGCCAGCTGTGACATTAAAGCCCGCTGAAGTTGTCAAAAGGGCTATCCCTTTCACAGTTAGAACTGCTAGACACATGGGCTCAATAAGAGTATGTATCAGACCTAGACACAAGCCCCTTGCTTGGGTAAAAGGATAGATCCTTCCATACAGTCATTAAAACTATAATAAAATTCCCGTATATTTCGAATCTTTACTGGTCGTGCGGACTACCGCCAACCTTCAAAGGTACTGAATCAGCTAGATCTGGATGGCCGTGCGGACTACCGCCCGCGCCTACCGGTCCTGGTGTATATGGTATCAGAGCCTAGGAACTTTCATGGTAAATATGTAATAGATATGAAATATTCAGCATAGATATGAAGCTTTTGGAATGGATCTGGGAGAAACAAGTACTAAAAGTACTAGACTTGAAGAGGTAGATATACCTCAAAACCTTGATTTATTAAATAAATGGACTATTCCTAAAGTTTCTATAAAAACCATTTATGATTATGGTTGGTTTGATAAACTTGCTTCAAAACAATTGATAAAAACGACTGAACAGTCTTTGGCGTTAAATTCTTCTGAACAAACTATTCGTTTGTTAAACAAACACGATATTGACTTATACAAACATCATTATCATTACTTGCATATTGGTATGGTTCAAATTGCGTTTAAACCTTTAACCCTTAAAGGGTCACCAAAGACCTTTTTGGCAGCCCTTAGAGATGCTAGAAATCTAAATTTCAGACAGTCTCTGATGGGTTCGATTGAATCTACTATGGCCTATGGTCCAGTATATTTTAACACTCAACCCAATTTGCAACTATCTCTTTATGATGTTAATATTCTTGATGCCTTGACTTTAAATGTGAAAACGCATGGTTATAATTATGTGCCTGGTTCTGAACTTATATGTTTATCTTATAAGATATATTTTAAATTATTGTCTACTTTAAATCCTCGATGTAAGTTATACGATACATCGGATCAGACCATATTAGTATAAACCAATTTTGCAAGGTCCAAGGTCACCACTAGGAGACCTATTAGGTGGGAAGAAATTAATTTCCCAACTACTTGGACTTTAAATTCGGTTATATCCCCAAGTCAGATTACTAATGACTAGTCAAATACTGATTGTTCGCATGTTACTCAAAACCCGAATAGTAGGATTTGTATTCAATTTGATGATAAGTCTACTGTTTATAATAGACATTCGTTTTCTAATCATAGACTTTTACCTGCTATTCAACATATTTTTCCTGTCGAGCCAGTCTATGGTCCAGCTCCAAATCGTGCAGCATCGTTACACACTATCGCTACAAAGGTGAGTAATAAGTCTGTCGAAAGGGTTAAAATTAACCCACAAACAAATATTGTTCAAGACAATGACAATATTTCTGATAAGGATATTCCTTCTGTATCCGAAATGGATTTCGACCCCAATGATACTTAATGATTCCACACCAAATTGATTTTAGCCCAGGTTCACGGGCAAGAAAATATATTCAAAAGGAATTTTTTAGTGATAAATGGAGCCAGTTTAAAACTTGATTTTTTGATACTTATAGCAAAGAAGATTTAAACAGTATTTCTCAAGAATTTTACGAAAATTGTGCTTTGCATAATCAAATTATGTATTTTGTTCCTTGGTTTATAACAACGTATTTGCCTCTTTATATAAAGGTGTTAGAGAGATCTTATAAAGATGGGAGTGTTAATATTACTAAAGCCATTTACCCTCCTCAAGCCCCCTTTATTTTACCTAATAATACTGGTATACCTTCACTGCTTTCAAAAATTTGTTGACGATAATGTTGCAGCTATTAGTATCGCAGAAATTAATAAATTAATTTCTCAAAACAATTATTTGGGTTTATATGTAAAAATTTTAGGAGAACATATCAGTTCTCTTGATAAAAAATTGGATGATTTGACTGCTTTAATAAAGAAGATGAGTACTAACAAAGGACCAACCGATATTGCCTCCACTTCGGGAATCAAACCGGTTGATCAAACAGTTCTTACTCATGTTCAAAGGCCTCCTGAGGTTCAAGATTTTAAATTCAAATCTCTTGATGACTTAGCAGACCTTCTTGATAAGAAACTTTCTGGTTTAAATATTAGACCAATTGATTTATCAAAAACATTTGCTGATAAAATTGAGACTATTTCCGATTACAAAACTGAAATGTGGTCAGAGCTTAATAAGCTCAAGGGTTTAATTAAACCCAATAGTAAGTATGCCGACAAACCCCGGATGCAAACTTACTATTATTCCCGTCCTTCTCCTCAAGATGTGTTAATAGAGGAACGTGATTGGAATCAGACTAATACGTCTTACAGCGGTTCCAAAATTTATGAATGGAATCTTGATGGCTTAACTGATAGACAGTTAACTATTCTTGTACATAGAATGCTTATGTACTCAACTATCTGTAAAAGTGTTAAGAACACAGATAGAACTATTTGCAAAATGATTATTGCAGGCTTTACTGGCCAACTTCATTGCTGGTGGGATAACTATCTATCTGTTGAAGAAAAGGCAACGGTTATTAATGCGACCGCCGTTGATGAAGGGGTTGATAATATAGGCATGGCTCTAGTTAAAGGAAGAGAAGATGTTGTTTATACCCTTATCCTTACAATTCTAGAATATTTTAACGGTAGATTTACCAATCAGCATGAGACCGTCCGTACTTTACTAAATGGGCTTAGATGTAGGACCCTTAGTGAATTTAGATGGTACAAAGATACTTTTATGAGTAGGGTTACGGAGCTTCCCGAAAACAAGTATGAACATTGGAAAGCTAAGTTTATAGACGACCTTCCCTCCTTATTCGCTGAAAGAGTAAGAAAAGCGTTAAGAGGTAGTTACGGTGAAATTCCGTATGGAAATTATACCTATGGTAAACTTATAGGAGTGTGTACACAAGAAGGTTTAAACTTGTGTAATGAGCTGAAGCTTTTTAGACAACTTAAGATTGATAAGTTTAAAGAGAAATCCCAATTAGGTGACTTCTGTACCCAGTTCTATTTACCCGGAACCTCTACTCAAAGTAAGAAGAAGAAGAAAAACAGATATCATAGGTAACCTAACCCTGATAGCCTGTATAAGAAAAAGAGGTCTAGATATAGATCTAAGGAAGAGCGTGATACTAGAAAAGCGCATCGGAAATCTACTCGATTTACGAAGAATAGATAAAAGAGAGATCTCGCTGATATTAAGTGTTATAAGTGTGGAAAATTTGGGCATATCGCTCCAAATTGCAAGCTTCAAAAGCTAAAGGCCTTAGAACTAGACGATGGGTTACATGACAAAGTTTATAACTTGTTATACACTTCCGGATCAGATTCTGATTATACTTATTCTGAGACTGAGTCTGAAGCTGAGATTGATCTGATAGATTTATCTGAAAGTAGTAAAGATTTGGATAATACTTGTGCCGCTTGTAAAGGTGATATTTGCACTTGCGATGATGATGAGTTTTATAAATTGCAATCACAATATCAAGATTTGAATATAAAAACTATTACATCTGACAATGTAATAGAACTTTTAAAGGAAATTACTGATGAAAAAATTCGTAAAAAAATTATAAATTTGACTGAATGTTCTAGTTCTAGTGGTTCAAAGCTTTTTGAAAGACCAAAAAACGAATTTGAATATTTTTGCGCCATATTCTTTGTCTGAAGTTAATAAACGTCTTCATAAGACAAATACGCCAAGCAGAGATACTTCGTTTGAGGATTTGAAAATCGAAATTGAGAATTTGAAAAGAGATATTAAGTCTCTTAAACAAAATCAAATGATTTGTGATCACTGGATTACTCAAATTGAGAAAAATAATTCTCTAACTGATTTTCCAACTGATTTTTCGGCTAAAGGAATTTCCGAATTTTCAAATGAAAAGGGAAAAGAAATTTCTGATAAGATTGATTCGATTAATGAAAATTCTGATATGTTTTTAGGAATGATGCAGGTTGTTACGGCTCATAAGTGGTACATTAAATGTACTATCTTGATTGATAATAGTTTCTCTCTAACTGATGTAGCAATGATTGATAGTGGAGCAGATGTAAGTTGTATTCAAGAGGTTCTTGTTCCTACTAAATATTTTCAAAAGACCACTCATTTGGTAAAACTTGCTTCTGGTCATGCTTTAGATATAGAGTATAAATTACCAAATACTCGTATTTGCCAAAATAGAGTCTGTATTCCTCATTTCTTCTTTTTGGTAAAAAACCAGTTATACCCTCTGATTATACTTGGAACCCCTTTTATTAATGCCATTTACCCTATTAATAACATAGATGCACAGGGTTTTTCTGCTACTTATCAAGATAAAGAGATAAGTTATTATTTTGTTATAGATCCCGTAACTAGAGATATTAACGCCTTGATTAATATGAAACAAAGGTATGTTGATTCATTACAATTAGAAATATTGAGCATGAATATATTCGATACTTTACAATCTGCTAAGGTTCAACAAAAGATTAAGTTGATTGTTGAACAGATGGCTGTTGATGTTTGCGCCGATCACCCTAGTGCCTTTTGGAACCGAAAAAGGCATATTGTAACTCTTCCTTACGAAGAAAACTTCTCCGAGGATGATATCCCCACTAAATCTCGACCTTGCCAGATGAATGTTGAATTGGTCGAATTCTGCAAAAATAAAATTGATAATTTGTTACAAAAGGGTTTGATAAAACCCTCAAAATCTCCTTGGTCATGTTCTGCCTTTTATGTTAATAATGCTGCAGAAAAGGAACGTGGTATTCCTAGATTAGTTATAAATTATAAACTTTTGAATAAGTATCTGAAATGGATTAGATATCCTATCCCCAATAAAAGAGGTCTGCTATCTAGATTATATGACGCCAATATATTTTCAAAATTTGATTTCAAATCTGGATATTGGCAAATTCAAATTTTTAAAGAGCATACTTATAGAACAGCTTTTAATGTTCTATTTGGTCAATATGAATGGAACGTCATGCCTTTTGGTTTAAAAAATGCTCCTTCTGAATTTCAGAAAATTATGAATGATATTTTTAACCCTTATCTAGATTTTATCATCGTTTATATTGATGACATATTAGTATTTTCTAAAACATTAGAGATGCATATTAAGCATCTTGATATTTTTAAGAAAATTGTAATACAAAACGGTCTAGTTATTTCTAAACCAAAAATGAGTCTATTCCAAACCAATGTTCGATTTTTAGGCCATAATATTTGCTAAGGAAAAATTACCCCGATACAAAGAGCGATTGATTTTGCTTCAAAATTTCCTGATATTATTACTGACAGGACTCAATTACAAAGATTTTTGGGAAGTTTGAATTATATATCTCCTTTCTGCAAAAGTTTATCTCGTGATCTAGCCCTTCTATACGACAGGCTGAAAAAGGATCATAGGAAGCCTTGGACTGACCAGCATACTACGTTAGTCAAAAGTATTAAACAACGTGTTAGGTCTCTACCTTGCTTAACTCTTGCTAATCCTACATGGCAAAATATTATTGAGACAGATGCGTCCAACGTTGGCTACGGTGGGATTTTAAAGCAAGTGAATCCCAACAATAAGAGTGAATACCTGATAAGATTTCACTCTGGTAAATGCACCGAAGCCCAGAAGAAATATGCTACTGTGGCTCATGAAATGTTAACTATTGTTAAATGTGTTTTAAAATTTCAAGACGATTTATATAATCAAAAGTTTTTAATAAAAACTGATGCTCAATCTGTTAAATATATGTTTGACAAAGATTTCAAACATGATGCGTCTAAATTAATATTTGCTAGATGGCAAGCTCAACTGACGCCTTTTGATTTTGAAATTCAATACAAAAAAGGAATTGATAATTCCCTTCCGGATTTCTTATCCCGAGAATACCTTGATTAATTATGATTTTCTATACGACTTTTCTCGATGAAGAATTATTAATTACTATCCTTAAATTGGTTAGATTAAACAGAGACCTACAAAGTCTCATAATTGAATTGATAATTGAAGAAATCATTGATAACTTGATTAATAATGAATTTTCTATTCATGATTATGCTGAAACTGTTAGGGATGATATGTTGGATTATGACTTCTCAGAATAAATTGACTTGTTATTTGTGCAGAATGGACCCTTCATGGGCCACCAGAGGCAGAGGTAGGGGAAGATATTCCCCTAGTAAATCATATTCTCAAGGATCGTCATACGGATCTTCATCAAGTTCTCTGGTGATACAAACGGGAAAAAAGAGTTTAATAAACTCTAAGATATTTCATAAAGGAGATTCATCAGTAGGTCCATTTATACATCTGGATGATATTCCAGGAGATAATCCATTATACGGTTATCTACAGGAATATTTGGCCACCAAAAAGCAAAGTAATACATTTGCTTCAATCGCTAGAGAAGAGGACAATGATGATATCAAGTCCTACGAAAAACTAACCAAAGAAAGAAATAATATTTCTTTTAGAAAACTCTGAGATTTAGCGAAAGGATGAACCATGGAAGTTATTCCAGAGATACCTGATTAATGGGTTATACTACCCAGGTGAATCATATAAAACCCGTGCTTATTATGAGACCATCCTCATCAGCACAGGTAATGCAGAATTCCAGCACTTTTCCAGTTATAACACCAGCGAGAACGTTTATAACTTCTCAAAAATTATTATCAAGCAGATTATATCTGTTGAAGAATGGGGGATATCCACAATGAAAGAGAGGCAGATAAGCCTTCATAAATCACCCATGAATTTTACTTACTGGGATTATATCCAGGCATTCAATAGAGTATTATATTATAACAATGATAGACATAAACACACTTGGTTTATTAAAATATGTGCAAAGATATTTGCAGGATCTATCCCTAATTGGTTTCTAAACTGGTGGTCATATCACGGCCCCACAACAAAGATCTTGCCTGAGCCATTTCTTAAGTTATACAAAGAATGGACAAAAATTTCTCCGTTTTTAACTGATTTATATCATACAGATCATATCTGTTATTTAGAAAAAATTGATCAGATATACTTCTTAATTGAATTATCTATTCCGTGGATTCATAAATGGACCCCCGAATTGGGGTTTACTGAAGAACAGATCCCTTGCTTATATAGGGTCTTTTACAATAATTTTTGGGATAAGTTAATGAAGAATGGTCCCAAAACAAAATTTTTATACGGTCAAGAATTATTGGATTCCATTAAAGTACAGATCCAGTTATATGCGACCACTCCCCAGAAGAAAATATTTGATGATAGCTCAGTCAAGCATTTTGCTAGGAGAATCTCCATTCAAGATGGAGATAAAACTTATTTAATAAACCAATATCTGGAAGAAGTGAAAAGAAATTTGCTTCAAACTTTAAGCCAATGTGAAAAATCAGACACATCGATGCAAAGTGAAACAAGCAACGATGATGTAGAGGAAGATTCTCAACCTATGATGACAGAAAGGATATTGTCTGATAAAAAAATCAAAGAAGTGGAAGATTTCCTACAAACGATGGACAAAGTAGAAGAAAGAAATAGTGGAAAATAGTGAAGCCGCCAAGGACTCCATAATAGGACCCCACTACAACAGTAGAAACAATGTATACACAGTAGATACACTGTATACACAGTAAATACACTGTATAAGGGACCTGCATAAGGGACCCACTGTACTGTACATATATTCCTTTTGTTTTTTCTCCTATAAGTAGGAGCCCTCTCTCATTCGAGGAGGCATCAAAAAATTCCCCTCTCTCTCTCTTGTAAATTCTTTTAAGCTTCTTAGCTTCTTCATTTTGTAAATCAGTTGAAAGAAATAAAAGTTTCGAAGTTCAGTTCATCATCTTCAGGGCCTTGCGTCCCGTCCTTAAAGGTATTTGTTTATTTTATTTTATTGTATAGTATTTAAATTACTTTGTTTCTCTCCACTACCGTGACTATGTCCGGCTAAGCGTTTTCATATCTATGTTGAAGAACTAATTTCTCTTGCATATTAACAATGAAGAATCCAGACTCTTTCAAAATATAAAGGAATTTTAATATAGTTTCTTGGCTTGGTTCCAAGATTGTGGTACAGTCAACTCTGGTACTACTCTTATTGGTTTTGCCTTAGTGGCTATGCCTAGCCAACTGTGACATTAAAGCCCGCTGAAGTTGTCAAAGGGCTATCTCTTTCACAATTAGAACTGCTAGACACATGGGCTCAATAAGAGTTTGTATCAGACCTAGACATGCCCCTTGCTTGGGTAAAAGTATAGATCCTTCCATACAGTCATTAAAACTATAATAAAATTCCCGTATATTTCGAATTTTTACTGGTCGTGCGGACTACCGCCAACCTTCGAAGGTACTGAAACAGCTAGATCTGGATAGCCGTGCGGACTACCGCCCGTGCCTACCCGGTCCTGGTGTAAATGGTATCAGAGCCTAGGAACTTTCATGGTAAATATGTAATAGATATGAACTATGAAGAATCCAGACTCTTTCTTATACTATACTGCTATACTATACTATACTGCTATACTGCTATACTATACTATATATAGACATCTTAATATAGCTAATGTTATATCGAATATAACTTATATACTATACACTTAGTATATATATTATACTATACTATATATTTGTGTGTGTAAATAATAAAGAGCTTTTAAATAAATAATATTTAATATTACAATTAGATTTGATTTTATGGTTCTAAAAATATGTGATTTATTTTTATGCTAGTTGCTAGGCAGTAGATGCTAAGTGTACAACAACAACAACAACGACCCAGTATAATCCCACAAGTGGGGTCTGGGGAGGGTAATATGTATGCAGACCTTACCCCTACCCCGAAGGGTAGAGAGGCTGTAATTAGTAAGTGTATTAGTTGTAATTAGCTTATATATTGATATTACACTAAGTATAAGTCCTTTAGTAGTATCCTTAGGTAATGTTAGGTTCGATTCGACCGTAAATTGATAATTGCATTTCGTAGAAGTTTATTAGTGACAATTAGCTTATATAAATTGATAATTACACTAAGCATAAGTCGGTTGGCCGATGATTTATTCTAAATTCATAATCACACTACCTAAATGTACAGTATTTGGTTGACTATACTGTACATTTAGGTAGTACTTATTCTATACTATACTATACTATATATAGATATAGACATCTTAATATAGCTAATGTTATATCGAATATAGCTTATATACTATTCAAAGTCTAGTACTTTTAGTACTTGTTTCTCCCAGATCCATTCCAAAAGCTTCATATCTATGTTGAATCTTTCATATCTATTACACATTTACCATAAAAATTCCTAGGCTCTGATACCATTTTACACCAGGATCTAGGTAGGCGGGCGGTAGTCCGCACGGCCATCCAGATCTAGCTGCTTTAGTACACTTTAAAGGTTGGCGGTAGTCCGCACGACCAATAAGGATTCGAAATATACGGAAATTCTATTATAGTTTAATGACTGTATGGAAGGATCTATATCCTTTTACCCAAGCAAGGGGCCTGTCTAAGCCCGATACATACTCTTACTGAGCCCATGTGTCTAGCAGTTCTAACTGTGAAAGAGATAGCCCTTTTGACAACTTCAGCGGGCTTTTAATGTCACAGCTGGCTAGACGTAGCCACTAAGGCAAAGCCAATAAGAGTAGTACCAGAACCGACTGTACCACCATCTTGGACTATTTTAATAAAAGAAATGAGTACTAAGAAAGGACCAACTGATATTGCCTCCACTTCAGGAAGTAAAACAGTTGATCAAGCTATTCTTACTCATATTCAAAGACCTCCTGAGATTCAGGATTTTAAATTTAAATCTCTTGATGACTTAGCTCAGCTTCTAGATAAAAAGCTTTCTGGTTTAAATATTAGACCTATTGATTTATCAAAAAATTTTGCTGATAAAATTGAGACCGTTTCTAATTATAAAACTGAGACATGGTCTGAGTTTAATAAACTCAAAGGTATAGTTAAACCAAATAGTAGGTATGCTGACAGACCAAGGATGCAAACTTACTATTATCCTCGTCCTACTCCTCAAGATGTGTTGATTGAGGAACGAGATTGGAATCAGACTAATACGTCTTATAGCGGTTCCGAAATTTATGAATGGAATCTTGATGGTTTAACTGATAGACAATTAACCATTCTCGTACACAGAATGCTTATGTATTCGACTATCTGTAAAAGTGTTAAAAATACGGATAAAACTATTTGCAAAATGATTATTGCAGGATTTACTGGCCAACTTCGTGGCTGGTGGGATAATCATTTATCTGTAGAAGAAAAGGATTTTGTTATTAATGCTACAACCATCGACGAAGGTGTTAATAACATAGGTATGGCTCTAGTTAAGGGTAGAAAAGATGCAGTGTATACTCTTATCCTTACAATCTTAGAGCATTTCAATGGTAGATTTACCTCAAATCATGAGACCATCCGAACTTTACTTAATGGGCTTAGATGTAAGACCCTTAGTGAATTTAGATGGTATAAAGATACTTTTATGGTCACAACGAATTATTTGAGTAATTTCTAAACCAAAGATGAGTCTATTCCAAACGAATGTTCGTTTTTTGGGTCATAATATTTGCCAGGGGAAAATTACCCCAATACAAAGATCAATTGATTTTGCCTCGAAATTTCCTGATGTTATTACTGACAGGACTCAATTACAAAGATTTTTGGGAAGTTTGAATTATATATCCCCTTTCTACAAAAGTTTATCACGGGATCTAGCTCCTCTATACGATAGGCTGAAAAAGGATCATAGGCAGCCTTGGACTGACCAGCATACTGCGTTAGTCAAAAGTATTAAACAGCGTGTTAAATCTTTACCTTGTTTAACCCTTGCTAATCCTACTTGGCAAAAGGTTATCGAGACAGATGCGTCTAATGTTGGCTATGGAGGGATTTTAAAACAAGTGAATCCCAACAATAAGAGTGAATACCTAATAAGATTTCACTCTGGTAAATGGACCGAAGCCAGATTCAGTATAATAATTATACCTATGGTAAACTTATAGGAGTATGTATACAAGAAGGATTGAAATTGTGTAATGAGTTAAAACTTTCTAGACAGCTTAAGATTGATAAGCTTAAAGAGAAATCCCAATTAGGTGACTTCTGTACCCAGTTCGGTTTACCCGGAACTTCTACTCAAAGTAGGAAGAAGAAAAACAGATATCATAGGTATCCTTACCCGGATAGCCCGTATAAGAAAAAGAGGTCTAGATATAGGCCTAAGGAAGAACGTGATACTAGAAAAGTGCATCGGAAATCTACTCGATTTACGAAGAATAGATCTAAAAGAGATATCGCTGATATTAAGTGTTATAAGTGTGGAAAGTTTGGTCATATTTCTCCAAATTGCAAGCTTCAAAAGCTGAAAACCTTAGAACTCGATGATGAGTTACGCGATAAGGTTTATGGCTTGTTATACACTTCAGGATCGGAATCTGACTATTACTCTGAGACTGAATCTGAAGACAAAGTTGAGTTAATTGATTTTTTTGATAATAATAAAAATGTTGATGATTCTTGCATTGCCTGTAAAGGTGATATTTGTACTTGTGATAGTGACGAATTTTATAAATTGCAATCACAATTTCATAATCTAAATATGAAAACTATTACATCTGATATAGTATATAGTATATAAGCTATATATATAGTATATATACTATACTTTCATGGTAAATATGTAATAGATATGAAAGATTCAACATAGATATGAAGCTTTTGGAATGGATCTGGGAGAAACAAGTACTAAAGGTACTAGACTTGAAGAGGTAGATATACCTCAAAACCTTGATTTATTAAATAAATGGACAATTCCTAAAGTTTCTATAAAAACCATTTATGATTATGGTTGGTTTGATAAACTTTCTTCTAAACAATTGATAAAAACGACTGAATAGTCTTTGGCATTAAATTCGTCTGAACAGACTATTCGTTTGTTAAACAAACACGATATAGATTTATATAAATATCATTATCATTATCTGCATATTGGTATGGTTCAAATTACGTTTAAACCGTTAACCCTTAAAGGACTACCAGAGACCTTTTTAGCAGCTCTTAGAGATGCTAGAAATCTGAACTTCAGACAGTCTCTGATGGGTTCGATAGAGTCTACAGTGGCCTATGGTCCAGTATACTTTAATACTCAACCCAATCTGCAACTTTCTCTTTCTGATGTTAATATTCTTGATGCTTTGACTTTAAATGTGAAAACGCATGGTTATAATTATGCACCTGATTCTGAACTTATATGTATGTCTTATAGGATTTATTTCAAATTGTTATCTACTTTGAATCCTAGATGTAAGTTATACGATACATCAGATCAGACCATATTGGTAGAAAACAATTTTGCAAGGTCTAAGGTCACCACTAGGAGACCTATTAGGTGGGAAGAAATTAATTTTCCAACTACTTGGACTTTAAATTCTGTTATATCCCCAAGTCAGATTACTAACGACTTGTCGAATACTGAATTTTCGCATGTCACTCAAAATCCGGATGGTAGGATTTGTATTCAATTTGATGATAATTCTACTATTTATAATAGACATTTGTTTTCTAATCATAGACTTCTACCTGCTATTCAACATATTTCCCCTGTTGAACCAGTCTACGGTCCAGCTCGCAATCGTGCAGCCTCTTTACACACCATTGCTAGTCAAATTAGTAATAAGCTTGATCAAAAGGTTAAGGTAGTTGAAAGGGTTAAGATTAACCCTCAAACAAATATTGTTCAAGACAATGACAATATTTCAGATAAGGATATTCCTTCTGTATCCGAGATGGATTTCGACCCCAATAGTATTTAATGATTCCACACCAAATTGATTTTAGCCCCGGTTCTCGGGCACGTAATTATATTCAAAAGGAATTTTTTAGTAATAAATGGAACCAGTTTAAAACGTGGTTTTTTGATACTTATAGTAAGGATGATTTGAACAATATATCTCAAGAATTTTATGAAACTTGTGCCCTGCATAATCAAATTATGTATTTTGTTCCTTGGTTTATAACAACTTATTTGCCTCTTTATATAAAGGTATTGGAAAGATCTTATAAAGATGGGAGTGGTAATATTACTAAAGCAATTTATCCTCCTCAGGCTCCCTTTATTTTACCTAATAATACTGGTATTACTTTCACTGCTTTTCAAAAATTTATTGATGATAATGTTGCAGCTATTAGTATCGCAGAAATTAATAAATTGATTTCTCAAAACAATTATTTGGGTTTGTATGTAAAAATTTTAGGAGAACATATTGGTTCTCTTGATAAAAAACTTGATGATTTGACTATTTTAATAAAAGAAATGAGTACTAAGAAAGGACCAACTGATATTGCCTCCACTTCAGGAAGTAAAACAGTTGATCAAGCTATTCTTACTCATATTCAAAGACCTCCTGAGATTCAGGATTTTAAATTTAAATCTCTTGATGACTTAGCTCAGCTTCTAGATAAAAAGCTTTCTGGTTTAAATATTAGACCTATTGATTTATCAAAAAATTTTGCTGATAAAATTGAGACCGTTTCTGATTATAAAACTGAGACATGGTCTGAGTTTAATAAACTCAAAGGTATAGTTAAACCAAATAGTAGGTATGCTGACAGACCAAGGATGCAAACTTACTATTATCCTCGTCCTACTCCTCAAGATGTGTTGATTGAGGAATGAGATTGGAATCAGCCTAATACGTCTTATAGCGGTTCCGAAATTTATGAATGGAATCTTGATGGTTTAACTGATAGACAATTAACCATTCTCGTACACAGAATGCTTATGTATTCGACTATCTGTAAAAGTGTTAAAAATACGGATAGAACTATTTGCAAAATGATTATTGCAGGATTTACTGGCCAACTTCGTGGCTGGTGGGATAATCATTTATCTGTAGAAGAAAAGGCTTTTGTTACTAATTCTACAGCCATCGACGAAGGTGTTGATAACATAGGTATGGCTCTAGTTAAGGGTAGAGAAGATGCAGTGTATACTCTTATCCTTACAATCTGTCACGACCCAAATCCCGGTCATGATGGCGCCCAACACACTACTAGGCAAGTCCAACCATTATTCAACACTTAACCCAATTTATCAAAAATAGCGGAAAGAAATATCAATTAAGCAAGATTAAAGTACTGGAGATTTTAACAAAATACACAATATAATCTCACTAGGACCCGGTGTCACGAATCTGAGCCTCTAGAATATAGAATATCATCCTAATACACGGTATATCCAAAGTCCGATAATGCGGAAATAAAGAGATAGGATAGGAGGGAGAAGATCAATGGCTGCGAACGCCGTGCAGCTACCTCGATACTCCCAGAGGCTGGATTTGCTGATCAACTGGATCTACTGAGCCTGAGACTGCCCTGGATCTGCACACAAGGTGCAGGGAGTAAAGTGAGTACTCCAACCCAGTGAGTAATAAAAGTAACTACAGTCCGAAGATAAGAAAATCCAGTAAATACACAAAGTAAGCTACAATCCGAATATACAGCAACATATGGAACTGAGCAGCTAAACACCAGTATAAATACAAATACATGAATGCAATGCAATGCATATGATGGTACATTCCAGTACCCACTGCAGCGTGCAACCCGAGCCATCCATATTTATTTATCGTCGACGACGCTCACTAGGGGTGTGTACAGACTTCGTAGGGGCTCCTACAGCTCAAGCACAATATATTGGTCAGTCATTGTTACCTGACCGGTCAGCCATTGTTACCTAACCAATTTATATCATACAGTGCCATTGTTACCACTGTTCAAGTATATCATCCAGTGTCTTTGTTACCACTATTTCAAGTATATCACACAGTGTCATTGTTACTGTAAGCACGTGATTTTTTCCCTATATGAGAATTACTCCCAAAAAATTAAAAATCAAATGATTTTTCCTTGGTGTGCAATTTTGAGTATTTTTGTGATATTTTTGGATAATTATTTTTCTGTGTTTGCTTATTTGCTAAATTAATAAAAAATACAAAAAATATGTTGCATTTTGCATGTAGGATTTAATTCTACAATTGTTAGTAATTAAATTTGTTGTACAAAAATTAAAAAATTGCAAAAAATAGGCATCGTTTGCATTTTTAGCATTTAATGTCCAAATATACAATTTTATGCTTAATTATTACTTAATTGTGCGTTAATTGTTATTGGGAGTTAATTTGCGCTTTTATAACTTAATTTAATTCTTAATAATAGTTTAAGTATTTTTATAATTTAGTTTTAGAGAAATAAAAGAAGAAAAAAGAGCGAAAATATAAAGAAAGTCGGAATTGGGCCTCTTCTTCAATTTCAAACCACAGGCCCAAAAAATGGCCCAATCTTCCCTACGACCCAGTCCATTTCGAACTGGATCGACCCAGTCCATAACCCAACACCTCTATTATCTTACAAACAATAAAACAAAAAAAAAAGAAGAAAAAACCCTAAAAATGACCTAAGTCATCCGCCCCCCCAAACCTTTGCTCTTTCTTCTCCATCTCCATCTTACACAGCCATGGCTGCCCTAAAACCTCACCTCCCATGGCTGCGCTTACCTTCTTCTTTGTCCACTCAGAACAACCAACGTCACCACCATCCACGTCGACCTCCCCGTTGCATCGCCGGAAAACCCTCAATCAAAGAAGAAAAAATATCAAACCCACCGCTGCCCGCTTCATCCCCGTCGTCTCTGAGCTTCGCCATCAACATCCATGGCTGACCTGCACCATCATCACGTCCAAACCACTACCAAACAAACCCAAACAGACCCCGTCGCCATCGCTGCCTCGCCGCAGCTGCTGCTTCATCTACTGTCCCGACTTCGCCATAGCTGCCCTCCCATGGTGGAAACCCCACTGTAAATGATCCCTCCTTCCATGGACTGCCTGCTGCTTCGTCATCTTTCTTCGGCACCAACGAAAATGCTGCTGCGTCAAGATGCGTCCGTTTTGAAAGACTGTTTAAAACAGCCATTACAACCAAACGTTGCTGCTCGTCGCGGCAATAGCTGCTATTGTTACTCCTTCGTTACTTCGTCTGCTTCAAGCAGCCCACACGACCCTACTGTGCACGATGAGCAGTCGAGGTTAAAACAAACCACGCTGCTGCGTCGACTATTGCTTCACTTCGGCGTCAACTCCAGTCGAGTTCGCGTACATGGATGAGTTTTGGTCGATGTCGTCGATCACTGGTCGTCCGTTCGTCGTTGGTTGGTCGTTGTTCGTCGTTTCAATCCGGTTGGTAGATTTTGAGTTTTATTTTATCCGTATTTTTTGTTTTGATATTTTCGAATCTAAAATCAACAAATGTTTGTTTTGTTTATCGTTTGAATTAATTTTTAGTTCATGTTCATGTTGTTTGTTAAATTAATTTTCAGATTTCAAAATAGAAGTTTAATTAGTTGTTTTCATGTTTATTTCATGTTTGTATTATTGTTTAAGTAAGTATTTGTTAGTTTGATGTTTGTTAGATTCAAATTGAAATTTAATTAACTATTTCTTCAATTTGTTTCATGTGTTTATGTATTGTTAGAAGTTGTTAATATTGTTAAGTTTAAGCTTAAGTTCATAATTGTTTATTCGTCGATCTTGTTATTTATCTAAAAGAATTTAGTTGTGTTTAGAGAAATATGTTGGTTTAATCGTTTAAATCCATCATGTTTGTTGTTTAAAATAGATTTAATTCATGTTCATACTTTGTTTGATTGTTCTTGAATCCGAAATTTGTATAGCTTGATTTCTTTTTACCATTTGTGATCATTTCTTGAATTTGTCTCATAAAGTTTAATATAGGAATTGTTGTTGTAATGTTGTTAGAGTAGTTGATTTTAAGTTCAATATGATTGAAGTTAGAAATCTAAATATACTTGTTTGTTGTAGTTGTTGAATCCGAAAATAGGATTGTTTGTTGCTAAAAATTTGTTCAATCAAATTTTAGTTGTTCTTTGTTGTTCAATTTGTGTTCGTGTGATTTGTTGTTAAAATGTTGTTAAAATCGTGTTCATGTGATATTGTTGTTATGATATTCATCCGTGTTCATATTGTTGTTTGAATATTGTTAGAAATTGACCATATTGTCTATATTTTGGTTAAGTTTGATTAATTGATGTGTTATAGTTGATGGGTAGTTTGGTAAATTTGTAATACGTTCAGGGGTAGTTTGGTAATTTCAGTAAGGTCGGAGGGGGTAGTTTAGGAATTGTACATTTTGTACTTGTTTATTTGAAGCATGGGGGACAAAATGAAATGGGGTGGGTTGTGATATAATTGTTTAATATAAAGGGAGGACAAGATTTAATTTAAAGGGGGAATCTTGCATTATTTTATGTTAGGCATGGGGAACAAAATATAATGGGGTGATGTGATATGTTTATTTAATGTAATGGGGATGAGTGGGAAGATAATGGGTTGGGTAGAGAAAAAGTATGGATTTTAATTAATTGAAAGGTTTATGGGATGGGTTATATATATGAAGTCTTGAAATCAGATTTTAGAACAGAAACACAGACAAGAAAAAACACACACAGATAGAGAGAAAAAACGGATAGAGAATAGAAGAGAGAAAAAAAGGGCTGAACATTTAAGAGAAAGAAAAATTCCGAAAAATATTTAAGCTTTCAAAATAAAAATAAAAAACTAAAGAATCTTCTGCTTTCTTTCATTGTTTGAAATTAGTATTAATGGTTGTTGTTTCATTCAAAGCTTAAGGCTTTTGTTTTTGGGATTACTACTCCACCGGTCTGTTACTGGGTTGTTACTGTTGCTGGGCAGTTGTTGCGGTTGTACTGTTATTACTGCTGCTGATTCTCATCTTCATTTTCTTTTGCTTCCAATATCAGGTACATATCTGTAAATTCATGTCATGAAAAGCTTCAACATGGCAAGTAAATGAAGTTTGGAATTATAAGGATGTCTTCTACTCATTTAAATTTTATTAGTTTAAATTTCAGTTTGTTTCAGTTGGTTAACAAAGTAGTATGCTTGACATGAAGACTATTATCTAATCGTTTTCTTTTTAAAAGTTTGCATAAGTTTTGTAATAATATTGTCCATTTCGAAATCTCATTAGTATAGTTATATTTGAATTGTCAAAATAGGGAATATGACATAAAAATGGGCCATTGATTACATCCCATAACATTGTTAGCTAAATGTAAAGTAGAATAGAAATATCAAGAAAACTACATTCTAACCTCTGTTGTTGAATAAGGTTAAAATGATGTTGATTGTATTTTTTCATATATGGTAAGATAACGGGTATATGTATAACCATAAGAAAGGTGAATTGATTAGCTTGTTACGACGTTAAAATATTATGAATGGTTCCGACGAATTGATTAGCTTGTTACGATGTTAAAATATTATGAATGGTTCCGACGAACAACTACGTTGTATATAAAGCAATTTTATTGAATCAGTTTGTAATATTTCTTTTTTCTTATCAACTTGACTCTTATCTTCCATTGCAAACATTAACCAAACCATTATAACTTTGGACTAAAAACAAGTAGATGAGAAGGAGATATAATTTCTTCGAAAACTATTAGTTTGTTTATCAAATTAATTCTCTTTCCTAGTTTTATATGCAATTCACTTTTTGGGTATGCATATATTGTATTTACGGAAAAATGGTATTATTAATCCCACGTTTATTTTTACCCTTTTAAATTTGAATGGCTTGGAGAAATATAATTCTTACGCAAAAAGTATAATTTGCGGTTAACAGTCAACAATTTATGGAAAATCTATACTACTATTAAGAATATTTTGCGTGATTAGGGATGCGTTCGCGTAACCTGATTATATTTCTAAAAGCAATTCGGATTATGCGTTCGCGCAACTTCGAACGAACATTTAATAAAAAGGGGGCTCTTCGGAGAATATCAATATTAATTTCATATAACTCGAGATGTGCGGTTCAATATTTAATTATACAAGAGCGACGAACATTCTTAATTTTATTTTTAGCACAATTTCGAACTTAAGTCTTCTTTTTTTATAATAAAAAATTTCGAAAAAAAATAATAATTATTATATTATCAATATCATTGTGTATACGTACGCGTGATACGATTTTTCACGTTAAAAATATATAATATATAAAACGAATACACGTACGCGTGATTCGATTCGAAGAAGGGTCTTTAATTATAAACAATCTAAATAGAAGTGGTAACAATAAAATCATGCAATAAAAATGTATTTAACACATCAAAATAATCAAGCCGAATATAACAGTTGAGCGACCGTGCTAGAACCACGGAACTCGGGAATGCCTAGCACCTTCTCCCGGGTTAACAGAATTCCTTATCCGGATTTCTGGTTCGCAGAATAATAAACAGAGTCATATTCTCCTCGATTCAGGGATTAAAATTGGTGACTTGGGACGCCTTAAAATTCCCAGGTGGCGACTCTGAAACAAACAAACAAATCCCGTTTCTACTGTCCTTTAATTGGAGAAAACTCCCCTGTACCCTCGCGGGCGCGGAAAAAGGAGGTGCGACAGCTCTGGCGACTCTGCTGGGGACTTAACCCAGAACCACTGGTTCAGGGTTCAAGAATTCGAGCTTAAAATAATTGTTATAGTTGGCTTTATTTATTATCTGATTTTTTACATGATATATGCCCAATGTGCTAAATGACACTTTTACCGCTTTAATATTATTTGAATTATGAATATATACAACTGCTACGAAACCCCCTTCTTTCTGAGTCTTCTAAATTTATGGTGCACACGTGCGCGTGGCCCACCTTTCTGTTAAAGTCATACCAAATAAGACGAAGTTGGGACAAGTAACTAGGCCGGGTAGACTTTCGTGCTCCCGGTACGTTGCCCCTGCTTCGGCTCAAACTGTCCGTTTGGGTAAGCCAGGGCTAGATCAATATGCCTCAGGTTTTTTCACTTAGAATAACTCAGCTTCATGCCGGATCCCTAGTAGGAGCGATTGTTTGCATCACGTGCATTTGACTTTGGAGACTCAACACAGGGGTTGGGTCTGTCTAGGACAGGTGTACCAAAAAAAATGACCATCCTGATGCATCTTACTTGCTGCTACTTGCGCATTTATTTGATCCGGATTTGTGTGTTGACTGACTTTTGAATATCATGAATAATATTTTAAAACTGAAAAAAAGAAATAGCGGTTAGGGAATTGACTGTTTATTTTTGAAAAAAAAAACCAATGCCCAAATACTGTCAAAACTCTGCCGAAATTTTGAGAAAATGAAAAAAAAATGTCTTATTAGTTTGTTTTATTAAAACCAAAGAAAAAATAGAAAGAAAAAAAAATCGTTGTTCTGTCTTATTTTTCAAAAAAATAAAAAATAAAAAATATATATATATAGGAAAATAGTTTGTCTTCCCCTGAAAATGACAATGAAAAAGAGTCTTACTTTTAAAATAATTTTTTTTATTCGTTTCTGAAAAATTCAAAATAATAAAATAAAAAGAGTCGCGTTGAAAGTGGTTTTATTATTTGTTGCAAATATATATATATATATATATATATAAATCCAAAAAGTTTTTCTTTATTTCCAAAAATGTATATATATCTTTATTTGTTGCAAAAATATTTGTCCTGCCAAAAAGTCTAGAAAAGTTTTTTTTAGACTCCCAATTTTCAAAACAAAAAATCCAAAAATATTTTCCATTATTGACTTCTTTAGAAAGTCTTTTTAATTATTAAAAAAATATATATATAATAAAATATATATATATATATATATATATATATATATATATATATATATATATATATATATATATATATATATATATATAATAAAATAAAACAAATTCGAAAATATTTTCCTTCTTCTTTAAAAATTGAAAAGAAATTTCAAAATTCAAAAAAAAAATATTTTTTTTAGAAAGCATTTCATTTATTAAAGGTAAAATTCCAAAAAAATATTTTCTTTCTTCTTAGAATAAGAAAAAACAAAAAAAAAAATCTTCCTTTTACTTTTGAAATTCTCAAAGTTCAAATCAAAAGAAAAGGAATTCTTAGAAGTCTTTCTTTCAAAAAGAAAATCAATCAAAAATTCAAAAAAAATATATATACTTCATTTCTTCTTTCAAAGCAGTTCTTTTACAAATTCAAAATAATAATAATTTAAAATTAGTTTACTTACTTTATTCATGACCTGCCCGAACTACGCGAGTTTGATTCTCACCGGATGTGAGATACGTAGGCAACCCTCATCGGGTCCAACCCCCATTTTTGCTAAAATAGCCAAAAACCAATAAATAAATAAAAAACGTGTCAAAATTTTAATTTTGTCATAAATAAGTCGGACGGTGTCTAGCCTCCCCTTTTGCTAAAAAATAGCCAAAAAAAAATGTCAAATTTTAATTTTGTCATAAAGAAGTCGGGTGACGCTGTTTTGTCAAAACATAGCCGAATGTTCCCGAAAAGGACGTCGGAAGGCTGACTTTGCATAAACAGCCACCTTTTGGGACATGTTTAGGATTTTGGTCCAGTTGACCCACACAGCCTTAAAAAATCTTCGCCCCCGAGGCGCTGAAGGGCCGTGTTTGCAACACCAGGTTTTATTATAATTTGAAAAAAAAAACAAAGAGTCAGCGGTCAGGTGAATACCGTTTGAATTTTTTTTTTTTTTTGTCAAAAATAAGCCGAGCCAGCTTCGGCCGCGTCTTAAACCGTTCTTGCCGAAATAGCCTTAGAGTATCTTTCAGTTGTCGAAAGACTATTTTCGTAAAAGAATGTGAAGTTTGTAAAGTGTCATAAAATAATCCTCCCCGGCCTCAAAATTCATATGAAATTGGGAAGGAGCCACATTTGAAAAATAACCGTTTGGTTGTCTTTGTCAAACGGGAAAAGAAGCTGGTCGTTTGTTTTTGGAGTTTGTAAATCTTTTAATTAGAATATGTGGATTGTTTGATTTTCGAGTTGTAGGTCATCTTCAAACCTTTGAAACCCAGTTTTGTTTAATATGAAAATTGAAAAAAATGATTAGTATTGTTTATCTTTTATTGGTCCGAACTACGCAAGGTCTGATTCATGCGGGGTCATGATACGTAGGCAATCTCCATAAGATTCGACCACAACAAAAAAATGAAAGAAAAACGACAAAAGAAAAATGAAAAAAAAGAAAAGAAAAGAGAAATGATAACAAAAAAACAAAAGAAAGTCGGAAGAAAATAGAGGAATTGGGAACTACGTTTGACCTGATTCCTCAAAGAGGATACGTAGGCGCTTCACAGCTCGGTCATAGGGTGCATAGTGCGCATAATGTGCGTAATATGCATAGTGTAACAAAAAAATTTAAAAAATATATATAATAAATAAATAATCCCCAAGCAAGAAACTGGGGCAAGGGTTGCGCTTGTTATAAACAAATATGATTTCGAAGGTTGTAATTTTGAACCCCAAATTTGATTTGTTTTTGAGCCTTTAATACCCTTTCTTTCTAAGCCTATCCAAAAAACCCACATTACGGTCCAAAGAAAGACCTTCTGATCAGTCTGCAAAAGATGCTAAGTCAGACAAATGAGAGTCTTACCGGCAAACATAACACTCTGTTCCACAACAGAAAGGACTCCAATCTCCAGCAGAGAGAGTCATACCAGCAACACTCCAAATCCCCAGCTGGAAAGTGATACAAATGAGGGAGTCTTATCGGTGAAAATCTTCACGGACACCATAAGGCAATGAAAGCTGAGAGAAAAACCCAAAATGAGAGAGGCTTGATAGTGAAAACCCTTCGGGCACTACAAGTCGAATAAGATTAAGAATCAGATGAGGAATTGCCAATTGAAGATCTTGAAAGATGATTGACAGCAGAGGATAGGCCACATATGCATGTCATGACCATTAGAGTCGGTGTCTGCGTGTGATAGGTTTTTTATTTATAGTTTCTTTTGTTAAAGAGTCATCTATTTCCTTTGTCTTTTATTCTGTTCCTTTTTATCTTTCTCCTTTCATAGAAAATTCCCCAGTAGAGTCTGTTTGGTCAGTACCAGTGGGAAATGACTTCAAAATAGGCCATCAACTCTCCAATCATGCAAGAGGAGATCTGACTAGTACATCCAAGTAGTATAATCAGCAAGGAACAAGCGCGAGGCCAATGTCAAGAAAGATATCCCCAGCAAAAGGGAATTGACAAAAAGATCAACGAGTGTCAAGAGGGATATCCTTGCCAAAATCAAAGGTTATTAAAACCTCAAGGCCAAAGCCCGTGGACAAAACAAGGAGAGCAATAAGCATGATTTGGGAAATTCATGCGAGACTAAAAGGTTGGGAAAATGCAAGTTTCTGAGCCATGCCACGAAAGAAGAGGGATATCCCCAGTAGAAAAGGATTATCCCCAGCAAATAATATCATCCCTTGTGGAATGCAGAGCAAGGAAGGAGAAAGGGAAAAGCCATCCCAGTGGAGTATCACAACCAACTACCACGCTTTAAGCTAACAAATTTTGTTTGATTTAAAACAGGTAAAGGAAATGGCATTGATGTCGGAAATGCATGCCACAAGAAAGATTGTCAAACTGGGGCAGAAAATTTTCTTTCCAGTTAGAAAATTTTCTAGAAAATCAGGTACCCATTTGGGGAAGAATAAAGATAGCACCAAGGAAGTGGTCTTTGAACCAGGGTTGCCCCCAACATAATAAGTTTCAATGGAGGAAGTTGTTCCCCAGCAGACAGAACAAAGGGATGACATTTGTGCTCAGAAAAGCAAAAAGCCATTATCATCCCCAGCAACTTCCAGAAGAATGAAGCATCGATTTGGAAGGGATAAAACTCCCCAGCAACATTATCCTCAACAACGTTATCCCAAGAAGATAACACTTTTATCCCCAGCAGTGTTGAAAAAAATTGAATTTGAAGGAGGGGAAGAAAGGAGACTCCCACAGTGGTATTATCCCCAGCAAGCAAGAACAAAGCAGAGCGAAGGAAAAAGAAAAGAAAAGAAGAAGTCAGGCGTCCACCTGGAGAATGAGGATGAAAAATTGAAGAAGCAATCAGGCATCCACCTGGAGAACAAGGATGAAGAATTGAAATGGCAATCAGGCGTCCACCTGGAGAACAAGGAAGAGCAAAAGAAATAGCAATCAGGCGTGGGATGAAGAAAAGAAATAGCAATCAGGCGTCCACCTGGAGAACAAGGATGAAGAATTGAAATAGCAGTCAGGCGTCCACGTGGAGAACAAGGAAGAACAGTTGAAATATCAGAAATCAGGCGTCCACTTGGAGAACAAGGAAAAGCACCAAAACTGGGGCAGAAGATTTTTTGCCATTGTCGAAAATTTTCTCGGAGGAACGAGGAAATCAATTCAAGTTTTAAGAGATAGCAAGACAACACGATTCGAAGAAAAACAGTCGGAGGTAAGACAATTCCAAGATTTTGAAAATGGGATCATCCGCCCTTGAATAGGATATTTGGGTTCATCCGCCCTCGAATAGGATATTTTGGGTTCATCCGCCCTCGAATAGGATATAATGGGATCATCCGCCCTCGAATAGGATATTTTGGGTTCATCCGCCCTCGAATAGGATATGTTGGGTTCGTCCGCCCTCGAATAGGATATTTTGGGTTCATCCGCCCTCGAATAGGATATTTTGGGTTCATCTGCCCTCGAATAGGATATTTTGGGTTCATCCGCCCTCGAATAGGATATTTTGGGTTCATCCGCCCTCGAATAGGATATTTTGGGTTCATCCGCCCTCGAATAGGATATTTTGGGTTCATCCGCCCTCGAATAGGATATTATGGGTTCATCCGCCCTCGAATAGGATATTTTGGGTTCATCCGCCCTCGAATAGGATATTGTTGGGTTCATCCGCCCTCGAATAGGATATTTTGGGTTCATCCGCCCTCGAATAGGATATAATGGGTTCATCCGCCCTCGAATAGGATATTTTGGGTTCATCCGCCCTCGAATAGGATATTTTGGGTTCATCCGCCCTCGAATAGGATATTTCGGGTTCATCCGCCCTCGAATAGGATTTTATTTTAAAGTTGTTGAAGTCAGGAGCCCGCCTGAAGAGAGGAAAGGCATTTTTAAAAGTTGTTGAAATCTTGCCAACCTAAAGAAAGGAATGGCGATGTATTGTTTGAAGTCAGGAGCCCGCCTGAAGAGAGGAATGGCGATTATTTTCAAAGTTGTTGTTGAAGTCAGGAGCCCGCCTGAAGAGAGGAAAGGCGTTTTTAAAAGGTTGTTGAAATCTTGCCAACCTAAAGAAAGGAATGGTGATGTATGGTTTGAAGTCAGGAGCCCGCCTGAAGAGAGGAATGGCGTTTACTTTCAAGTGTTGGAAGTGGGAGCCCGCCCATATAACAGAGGCATACATTTCAGTCTTTACTTTTTAAGTGTTGAAGTTGGGAGCCCGCCCATAATAACAGAGGCATACATTCAGTCTTTACATTTCAAGCATTGAAGTTGGGAGCCCGCCCAGATAACAGAGGCATACATTTCAGCCTTTATATTTCAAGCGTCGAAGTTGGGAGCCCGCCCAGACAACAGAGGCATACATTGCAGTCTATACATTTCAAGCATTGAAGTTGGGAGCCCGCCCAGATAACAGAGGCATACATTTCAAGTCTTTAATTTTCAAGCATTGAAGTTGGGAGCCCGCCCAGATAACAGAGGCATACATTTCAAGATCAAGTCAGAGGACAATAAAACAGAGAGTTACAATAGGAGTCCCCAGCAGGAAACAATAAAATTCCCCGGCACCGGGAAACAGAAGGTTGCAACAAGAGGTCACAGTACAAACTCAAGTACATGTATCAAAAGAAGAAAAGCACCGGAAGAAATGCAAGCAGACAAGGAAGCAAGGCAACAAAAACAAATTGTACTCTAGCCTAGCTTCTTGTTTTCTTTTAAGCATGGTGTAACAAGGAGATCGGTAAGCAGTAGTAATAGCATGCAACAACAGTAACAATGCAGTCCCACGGTAGTCCCAGCTACCAAAATTTTCCCGAACTACATTGACCTGATTCCTGTTTAGCCCAGGATATGTAGGAAACCTTTGAAGCAAAGGTTCGGTCAAATCTTTTTCAAAAAAAGCTTCAACGGAGTACTCGGATGGGCAAAAATCGCTCGCTTTATCTTTGCACGAAAACCCTTCGTGTCTTCGGGCAAAGAGGGGCAGCTGTAAGCACGTGATTTTCGCCCTATATGAGAATTACTCCCAAAAAATTCAAAATCAAATGATTTTTCCTTGGTGTGCAATTTTGAGTATTTTTGCGATATTTTTGGATAATTATTTTTCTGTGTTTGCTTGTTTGCTAAATTAATAAAAAATACAAAAAATATATTGCATTTTGCATGTAGGATTTAATTCTACAATTGTTAGTAATTAAATTTGTTTTACAAAAATTAAAAAATTGCGAAAAATAGGCATCGTTTGCATTTTTAGCATTTAATGTCCAAATATACAATTTTATGCTTAATTATTACTTAATTGTGCGTTAATTGTTATTGGGAGTTAATTTGCGCTTTTATAACTTAATTTAATTCTTAATAATAGTTTAAGTATTTTTATAATTTAGTTTTAGAGAAATAAAAGAAGAAAAAAGAGCGAAAATATAAAGAAAGTCGGAATTGGGCCTCTTCTTCAATTTCAAACCACAGGCCCAAAAAATGGCCCAATCTTCCCTACGACCCAGTCCATTTCGAACTGGATCGACCCAGTCCATAACCCAACACCTCTATTATCTTACAAACAATAAAACAAAAAAAAAAGAAGAAAAAACCCTAAAAATGACCTAAGTCATCCGCCCCCCCAAACCTTTGCTCTTTCTTCTCCATCTCCATCTTACACAGCCATGGCTGCCCTAAAACCTCACCTCCCATGGCTGCGCTTACCTTCTTCTTTGTCCACTCAGAACAACCAACGTCACCACCATCCACGTCGACCTCCCCGTTGCATCGCCGGAAAACCCTCAATCAAAGAAGAAAAAATATCAAACCCACCGCTGCCCGCTTCATCCCCGTCGTCTCTGAGCTTCGCCATCAACATCCATGGCTGACCTGCACCATCATCACGTCCAAACCACTACCAAACAAACCCAAACAGACCCCGTCGCCATCGCTGCCTCGCCGCAGCTGCTGCTTCATCTACTGTCCCGACTTCGCCATAGCTGCCCTCCCATGGTGGAAACCCCACTGTAAATGATCCCTCCTTCCATGGACTGCCTGCTGCTTCGTCATCTTTCTTCGGCACCAACGAAAATGCTGCTGCGTCAAGATGCGTCCGTTTTGAAAGACTGTTTAAAACAGCCATTACAACCAAACGTTGCTGCTCGTCGCGGCAATAGCTGCTATTGTTACTCCTTCGTTACTTCGTCTGCTTCAAGCAGCCCACACGACCCTACTGTGCACGATGAGCAGTCGAGGTTAAAACAAACCACGCTGCTGCGTCGACTATTGCTTCACTTCGGCGTCAACTCCAGTCGAGTTCGCGTACATGGATGAGTTTTGGTCGATGTCGTCGATCACTGGTCGTCCGTTCGTCGTTGGTTGGTCGTTGTTCGTCGTTTCAATCCGGTTGGTAGATTTTGAGTTTTATTTTATCCATATTTTTTGTTTTGATATTTTCGAATCTAAAATCAACAAATGTTTGTTTTGTTTATCGTTTGAATTAATTTTTAGTTCATGTTCATGTTGTTTGTTAAATTAATTTTCAGATTTCAAAATAGAAGTTTAATTAGTTGTTTTCATGTTTATTTCATGTTTGTATTATTGTTTAAGTAAGTATTTGTTAGTTTGATGTTTGTTAGATTCAAATTGAAATTTAATTAACTATTTCTTCAATTTGTTTCATGTGTTTATGTATTGTTAGAAGTTGTTAATATTGTTAAGTTTAAGCTTAAGTTCATAATTGTTTATTCGTCGATCTTGTTATTTGTCTAAAAGAATTTAGTTGTGTTTAGAGAAATATGTTGGTTTAATCGTTTAAATCCATCATGTTTGTTGTTTAAAATAGATTTAATTCATGTTCATACTTTGTTTGATTGTTCTTGAATCCAAAATTTGTATAGCTTGATTTCTTGTTTACCATTTGTGATCATTTCTTGAATTTGTCTCATAAAGTTTAATATAGGAATTGTTGTTGTAATGTTGTTAGAGTAGTTGATTTTAAGTTCAATATGATTGAAGTTAGAAATCTAAATATACTTGTTTGTTGTAGTTGTTGAATCCGAAAATAGGATTGTTTGTTGCTAAAAATTTGTTCAATCAAATTTTAGTTGTTCTTTGTTGTTCAATTTGTGTTCGTGTGATTTGTTGTTAAAATGTTGTTAAAATCGTGTTCATGTGATATTGTTGTTATGATGTTCATCCGTGTTCATATTGTTGTTTGAATATTGTTAGAAATTGACCATATTGTCTATATTTTGGTTAAGTTTGATTAATTGATGTGTTATAGTTGATGGGTAGTTTGGTAAATTTGTAATACGTTCAGGGGTAGTTTGGTAATTTCAGTAAGGTCGGAGGGGGTAGTTTAGGAATTGTACATTTTGTACTTGTTTATTTGAAGCATGGGGGGCAAAATGAAATGGGGTGAGTTGTGATATAATTGTTTAATATAAAGGGAGGACAAGATTTAATTTAAAGGGGGAATCTTGCATTATTTTATGTTAGGCATGGGGGACAAAATATAATGGGGTGATGTGATATGTTTATTTAATGTAATGGGGATGAGTGGGAAGATAATGGGTTGGGTAGAGAAAAAGTATGGATTTTAATTAATTGAAAGGTTTATGGGATGGGTTATATATATGAAGTCTTGAAATCAGATTTTAGAACAGAAACACAGACAAGAAAAAACACACACAGATAGAGAGAAAAAACGGACAGAGAATAGAAGAGAGAAAAAAAGGGCTGAACATTTAAGAGAAAGAAAAATTCCGAAAAATATTTAAGCTTTCAAAATAAAAATAAAAAACTAAAGAATCTTCTGCTTTCTTTCATTGTTTGAAATTAGTATTAATGGTTGTTGTTTCATTCAAAGCTTAAGGCTTTTGTTTTTGGGATTACTACTCCACCGGTCTGTTACTGGGTTGTTACTGTTGCTGGGCAGTTGTTGCGGTTGTACTGTTATTACTGCTGCTGATTCTCATCTTCATTTTCTTTTGCTTCCAATATCAGGTACATATCTGTAAATTCATGTCATGAAAAGCTTCAACATGGCAAGTAAATGAAGTTTGGAATTATAAGGATGTCTTCTACTCATTTAAATTTTATTAGTTTAAATTTCAGTTTGTTTCAGTTGGTTAACAAAGTAGTATGCTTGACATGAAGACTATTATCTAATCGTTTTCTTTTTAAAAGTTTGCATAAGTTTTGTAATAATATTGTCCATTTCGAAATCTCATTAGTATAGTTATATTTGAATTGTCAAAATAGGGAATATGACATAAAAATGGGCCATTGATTACATCCCATAACATTGTTAGCTAAATGTAAAGTAGAATAGAAATATCAAGAAAACTACATTCTAACCTCTGTTGTTGAATAAGGTTAAAATGATGTTGATTGTATTTTTTCATATATGGTAAGATAACGGGTATATGTATAACCATAAGAAAGGTGAATTGATTAGCTTGTTACGACGTTAAAATATTATGAATGGTTCCGACGAATTGATTAGCTTGTTACGACGTTAAAATATTATGAATGGTTCCGACGAACAACTACGTTGTATATAAAGCAATTTTATTGAATCAGTTTGTAATATTTCTTTTTTCTTATCAACTTGACTCTTATCTTCCATTGCAAACATTAACCAAACCATTATAACTTTGGACTAAAAACAAGTAGATGAGAAGGAGATATAATTTCTTCGAAAACTATTAGTTTGTTTATCAAATTAATTCTCTTTCCTAGTTTTATATGCAATTCACTTTTTGGGTATGCATATATTGTATTTACGGAAAAATGGTATTATTAATCCCACGTTTATTTTTACCCTTTTAAATTTGAATGGCTTGGAGAAATATAATTCTTACGCAAAAAGTATAATTTGCGGTTAACAGTCAACAATTTATGGAAAATCTATACTACTATTAAGAATATTTTGCGTGATTAGGGATGCGTTCGCGTAACCTGATTATATTTCTAAAAGCAATTCGGATTATGCGTTCGCGCAACTTCGAACGAACATTTAATAAAAAGGGGGCTCTTCGGAGAATATCAATATTAATTTCATATAACTCGAGATGTGCGGTTCAATATTTAATTATACAAGAGCGACGAACATTCTTAATTTTATTTTTAGCACAATTTCGAACTTAAGTCTTCTTTTTTTATAATAAAAAATTTCGAAAAAAAATAATAATTATTATATTATCAATATCATTGTGTATACGTACGCGTGATACGATTTTTCACGTTAAAAATATATAATATATAAAACGAATACACGTACGCGTGATTCGATTCGAAGAAGGGTCTTTAATTATAAACAATCTAAATAGAAGTGGTAACAATAAAATCATGCAATAAAAATGTATTTAACACATCAAAATAATCAAGCCGAATATAACAGTTGAGCGACCGTGCTAGAACCACGGAACTCGGGAATGCCTAGCACCTTCTCCCGGGTTAACAGAATTCCTTATCCGGATTTCTGGTTCGCAGAATAATAAACAGAGTCATATTCTCCTCGATTCAGGGATTAAAATTGGTGACTTGGGACGCCTTAAAATTCCCAGGTGGCGACTCTGAAACAAACAAACAAATCCCGTTTCTACTGTCCTTTAATTGGAGAAAACTCCCCTGTACCCTCGCGGGCGCGGAAAAAGGAGGTGCGACAGCTCTGGCGACTCTGCTGGGGACTTAACCCAGAACCACTGGTTCAGGGTTCAAGAATTCGAGCTTAAAATAATTGTTATAGTTGGCTTTATTTATTATCTGATTTTTTACATGATATATGCCCAATGTGCTAAATGACACTTTTACCGCTTTAATATTATTTGAATTATGAATATATACAACTGCTACGAAACCCCCTTCTTTCTGAGTCTTCTAAATTTATGGTGCACACGTGCGCGTGGCCCACCTTTCTGTTAAAGTCATACCAAATAAGACGAAGTTGGGACAAGTAACTAGGCCGGGTAGACTTTCGTGCTCCCGGTACGTTGCCCCTGCTTCGGCTCAAACTGTCCGTTTGGGTAAGCCAGGGCTAGATCAATATGCCTCAGGTTTTTTCACTTAGAATAACTCAGCTTCATGCCGGATCCCTAGTAGGAGCGATTGTTTGCATCACGTGCATTTGACTTTGGAGACTCAACACAGGGGTTGGGTCTGTCTAGGACAGGTGTACCAAAAAAAATGACCATCCTGATGCATCTTACTTGCTGCTACTTGCGCATTTATTTGATCCGGATTTGTGTGTTGACTGACTTTTGAATATCATGAATAATATTTTAAAACTGAAAAAAAGAAATAGCGGTTAGGGAATTGACTGTTTATTTTTGAAAAAAAACCAATGCCCAAATACTGTCAAAACTCTGCCGAAATTTTGAGAAAATGAAAAAAAATGTCTTATTAGTTTGTTTTATTAAAACCAAAGAAAAAATAGAAAGAAAAAAAAATCGTTGTTCTGTCTTATTTTTCAAAAAAATAAAAAATAAAAAATATATATATATAGGAAAATAGTTTGTCTTCCCCTGAAAATGACAATGAAAAAGAGTCTTACTTTTAAAATAATTTTTTTTATTCGTTTCTGAAAAATTCAAAATAATAAAATAAAAAGAGTCGCGTTGAAAGTGGTTTTATTATTTGTTGCAAATATATATATATATATAAATCCAAAAAGTTTTTCTTTATTTCCAAAAATGTATATATATCTTTATTTGTTGCAAAAATATTTGTCCTGCCAAAAAGTCTAGAAAAGTTTTTTTTAGACTCCCAATTTTCAAAACAAAAAATCCAAAAATATTTTCCATTATTGACTTCTTTAGAAAGTCTTTTTAATTATTAAAAAAATATATATATATATATATATATATATATATATAATAAAATAAAACAAATTCGAAAATATTTTCCTTCTTCTTTAAAAATTGAAAAGAAAATTCAAAATTCAAAAAAAATAAATATTTTTTTTAGAAAGCATTTCATTTATTAAAGGTAAAATTCCAAAAAAATATTTTCTTTCTTCTTAGAATAAGAAAAAACAAAACAAAAAAAATCTTCCTTTTACTTTTGAAATTCTCAAAGTTCAAATCAAAAGAAAAGGAATTCTTAGAAGTCTTTCTTTCAAAAAGAAAATCAATCAAAAATTCAAAAAAAATATATATACTTCATTTCTTCTTTCAAAGCAGTTCTTTTACAAATTCAAAATAATAATAATTTAAAATTAGTTTACTTACTTTATTCATGACCTGCCCGAACTACGCGAGTTTGATTCTCACCGGATGTGAGATACGTAGGCAACCCTCATCGGGTCCAACCCCCATTTTTGCTAAAATAGCCAAAAACCAATAAATAAATAAAAAACGTGTCAAAATTTTAATTTTGTCATAAATAAGTCGGACGGTGTCTAGCCTCCCCTTTTGCTAAAAAATAGCCAAAAAAAAAAATGTCAAATTTTAATTTTGTCATAAAGAAGTCGGGTGACGCTGTTTTGTCAAGACATAGCCGAATGTTCCCGAAAAGGACGTCGGAAGGCTGACTTTGCATAAACAGCCACCTTTTGGGACATGTTTAGGATTTTGGTCCAGTTGACCCACACAGCCTTAAAAAATCTTCGCCCCCGAGGCGCTGAAGGGCCGTGTTTGCAACACCAGGTTTTATTATAATTTGAAAAAAAAAACAAAGAGTCAGCGGTCAGGTGAATACCGTTTGATTTTTTTTTTTTTTTTTTGTCAAAAATAAGCCGAGCCAGCTTCGGCCGCGTCTTAAACCGTTCTTGCCGAAATAGCCTTAGAGTATCTTTCAGTTGTCGAAAGACTATTTTCGTAAAAGAATGTGAAGTTTGTAAAGTGTCATAAAATAATCCTCCCCGGCCTCAAAATTCATATGAAATTGGGAAGGAGCCACATTTGAAAAATAACCGTTTGGTTGTCTTTGTCAAACGGGAAAAGAAGCTGGTCGTTTGTTTTTGGAGTTTGTAAATCTTTTAATTAGAATATGTGGGTTGTTTGATTTTCGAGTTGTAGGTCATCTTCAAACCTTTGAAACCCAGTTTTGTTTAATATGAAAATTGAAAAAAATGATTAGTATTGTTTATCTTTTATTGGTCCGAACTACGCAAGGTCTGATTCATGCGGGGTCATGATACGTAGGCAATCTCCATAAGATTCGACCACAACAAAAAAATGAAAGAAAAACGACAAAAGAAAAATGAAAAAAAAGAAAAGAAAAGAGAAATGATAACAAAAAAACAAAAGAAAGTCGGAAGAAAATAGAGGAATTGGGAACTACGTTTGACCTGATTCCTCAAAGAGGATACGTAGGCGCTTCACAGCTCGGTCATAGGGTGCATAGTGCGCATAATGTGCGTAATATGCATAGTGTAACAAAAAAATTTAAAAAATATATATAATAAATAAATAATCCCCAAGCAAGAAACTGGGGCAAGGGTTGCGCTTGTTATAAACAAATATGATTTCGAAGGTTGTAATTTTGAACCCCAAATTTGATTTGTTTTTGAGCCTTTAATACCCTTTCTTTCTAAGCCTATCCAAAAAACCCACATTACGGTCCAAAGAAAGACCTTCTGATCAGTCTGCAAAAGATGCTAAGTCAGACAAATGAGAGTCTTACCGGCAAACATAACACTCTGTTCCACAACAGAAAGGACTCCAATCTCCAGCAGAGAGAGTCATACCAGCAACACTCCAAATCCCCAGCTGGAAAGTGATACAAATGAGGGAGTCTTATCGGTGAAAATCTTCACGGACACCATAAGGCAATGAAAGCTGAGAGAAAAACCCAAAATGAGAGAGGCTTGATAGTGAAAACCCTTCGGGCACTACAAGTCGAATAAGATTAAGAATCAGATGAGGAATTGCCAATTGAAGATCTTGAAAGATGATTGACAGCAGAGGATAGGCCACATATGCATGTCATGACCATTAGAGTCGGTGTCTGCGTGTGATAGGTTTTTTATTTATAGTTTCTTTTGTTAAAGAGTCATCTATTTCCTTTGTCTTTTATTCTGTTCCTTTTTATCTTTCTCCTTTCATAGAAAATTCCCCAGTAGAGTCTGTTTGGTCAGTACCAGTGGGAAATGACTTCAAAATAGGCCATCAACTCTCCAATCATGCAAGAGGAGATCTGACTAGTACATCCAAGTAGTATAATCAGCAAGGAACAAGCGCGAGGACAATGTCAAGAAAGATATCCCCAGCAAAAGGGAATTGACAAAAAGATCAACGAGTGTCAAGAGGGATATCCTTGCCAAAATCAAAGGTTATTAAAACCTCAAGGCCAAAGCCCGTGGACAAAACAAGGAGAGCAATAAGCATGATTTGGGAAATTCATGCGAGACTAAAAGGTTGGGAAAATGCAAGTTTCTGAGGCATGCCACGAAAGAAGAGGGATATCCCCAGTAGAAAAGGATTATCCCCAGCAAATAATATCATCCCTTGTGGAATGCAGAGCAAGGAAGGAGAAAGGGAAAAGCCATCCCAGTGGAGTATCACAACCAACTACCACGCTTTAAGCTAACAAATTTTGTTTGATTTAAAACAGGTAAAGGAAATGGCATTGATGTCGGAAATGCATGCCACAAGAAAGATTGTCAAACTGGGGCAGAAAATTTTCTTTCCAGTTAGAAAATTTTCTAGAAAATCAGGTACCCATTTGGGGAAGAATAAAGATAGCACCAAGGAAGTGGTCTTTGAACCAGGGTTGCCCCCAACATAATAAGTTTCAATGGAGGAAGTTGTTCCCCAGCAGACAGAACAAAGGGATGACATTTGTGCTCAGAAAAGCAAAAAGCCATTATCATCCCCAGCAACTTCCAGAAGAATGAAGCATCGATTTGGAAGGGATAAAACTCCCCAACAACATTATCCTCAACAACGTTATCCCAAGAAGATAACACTTTTATCCCCAGCAGTGTTGAAAAAAAAAATTGAATTTGAAGGAGGGGAAGAAAGGAGACTCCCACAGTGGTATTATCCCCAGCAAGCAAGAACAAAGCAGAGCGAAGGAAAAAGAAAAGAAAAGAAGAAGTCAGGCGTCCACCTGGAGAATGAGGATGAAAAATTGAAGAAGCAATCAGGCATCCACCTGGAGAACAAGGATGAAGAATTGAAATGGCAATCAGGCGTCCACCTGGAGAACAAGGAAGAGCAAAAGAAATAGCAATCAGGCGTGGGATGAAGAAAAGAAATAGCAATCAGGCGTCCACCTGGAGAACAAGGATGAAGAATTGAAATAGCAGTCAGGCGTCCACGTGGAGAACAAGGAAGAACAGTTGAAATATCAGAAATCAGGCGTCCACTTGGAGAACAAGGAAAAGCACCAAAACTGGGGCAGAAGATTTTTTGCCATTGTCGAAAATTTTCTCGGAGGAACGAGGAAATCAATTCAAGTTTTAAGAGATAGCAAGACAACACGATTCGAAGAAAAACAGTCGGAGGTAAGACAATTCCAAGATTTTGAAAATGGGATCATCCGCCCTTGAATAGGATATTTGGGTTCATCCGCCCTCGAATAGGATATTTTGGGTTCATCCGCCCTCGAATAGGATATAATGGGATCATCCGCCCTCGAATAGGATATTTTGGGTTCATCCGCCCTCGAATAGGATATGTTGGGTTCGTCCGCCCTCGAATAGGATATTTTGGGTTCATCCGCCCTCGAATAGGATATTTTGGGTTCATCTGCCCTCGAATAGGATATTTTGGGTTCATCCGCCCTCGAATAGGATATTTTGGGTTCATCCGCCCTCGAATAGGATATTTTGGGTTCATCCGCCCTCGAATAGGATATTTTGGGTTCATCCGCCCTCGAATAGGATATTATGGGTTCATCCGCCCTCGAATAGGATATTTTGGGTTCATCCGCCCTCGAATAGGATATTGTTGGGTTCATCCGCCCTCGAATAGGATATTTTGGGTTCATCCGCCCTCGAATAGGATATAATGGGTTCATCCGCCCTCGAATAGGATATTTTGGGTTCATCCGCCCTCGAATAGGATATTTTGGGTTCATCCGCCCTCGAATAGGATATTTCGGGTTCATCCGCCCTCGAATAGGATTTTATTTTAAAGTTGTTGAAGTCAGGAGCCCGCCTGAAGAGAGGAAAGGCATTTTTAAAAGTTGTTGAAATCTTGCCAACCTAAAGAAAGGAATGGCGATGTATTGTTTGAAGTCAGGAGCCCGCCTGAAGAGAGGAATGGCGATTATTTTCAAAGTTGTTGTTGAAGTCAGGAGCCCGCCTGAAGAGAGGAAAGGCGTTTTTAAAAGGTTGTTGAAATCTTGCCAACCTAAAGAAAGGAATGGTGATGTATGGTTTGAAGTCAGGAGCCCGCCTGAAGAGAGGAATGGCGTTTACTTTCAAGTGTTGGAAGTGGGAGCCCGCCCATATAACAGAGGCATACATTTCAGTCTTTACTTTTTAAGTGTTGAAGTTGGGAGCCCGCCCATAATAACAGAGGCATACATTCAGTCTTTACATTTCAAGCATTGAAGTTGGGAGCCCGCCCAGATAACAGAGGCATACATTTCAGCCTTTATATTTCAAGCGTCGAAGTTGGGAGCCCGCCCAGACAACAGAGGCATACATTGCAGTCTATACATTTCAAGCATTGAAGTTGGGAGCCCGCCCAGATAACAGAGGCATACATTTCAAGTCTTTAATTTTCAAGCATTGAAGTTGGGAGCCCGCCCAGATAACAGAGGCATACATTTCAAGATCAAGTCAGAGGACAATAAAACAGAGAGTTACAATAGGAGTCCCCAGCAGGAAACAATAAAATTCCCCGGCACCGGGAAACAGAAGGTTGCAACAAGAGGTCACAGTACAAACTCAAGTACATGTATCAAAAGAAGAAAAGCACCGGAAGAAATGCAAGCAGACAAGGAAGCAAGGCAACAAAAACAAATTGTACTCTAGCCTAGCTTCTTGTTTTCTTTTAAGCATGGTGTAACAAGGAGATCGGTAAGCAGTAGTAATAGCATGCAACAACAGTAACAATGCAGTCCCACGGTAGTCCCAGCTACCAAAATTTTCCCGAACTACATTGACCTGATTCCTGTTTAGCCCAGGATATGTAGGAAACCTTTGAAGCAAAGGTTCGGTCAAATCTTTTTCAAAAAAAGCTTCAACGGAGTACTCGGATGGGCAAAAATCGCTCGCTTTATCTTTGCACGAAAACCCTTCGTGTCTTCGGGCAAAGAGGGGCAGCTGTAAGCACGTGATTTTCGCCCTATATGAGAATTACTCCCAAAAAATTCAAAATCAAATGATTTTTCCTTGGTGTGCAATTTTGAGTATTTTTGCGATATTTTTGGATAATTATTTTTCTGTGTTTGCTTGTTTGCTAAATTAATAAAAAATACAAAAAATATATTGCATTTTGCATGTAGGATTTAATTCTACAATTGTTAGTAATTAAATTTGTTTTACAAAAATTAAAAAATTGCGAAAAATAGGCATCGTTTGCATTTTTAGCATTTAATGTCCAAATATACAATTTTATGCTTAATTATTACTTAATTGTGCGTTAATTGTTATTGGGAGTTAATTTGCGCTTTTATAACTTAATTTAATTCTTAATAATAGTTTAAGTATTTTTATAATTTAGTTTTAGAGAAATAAAAGAAGAAAAAAGAGCGAAAATATAAAGAAAGTCGGAATTGGGCCTCTTCTTCAATTTCAAACCACAGGCCCAAAAAATGGCCCAATCTTCCCTACGACCCAGTCCATTTCGAACTGGATCGACCCAGTCCATAACCCAACACCTCTATTATCTTACAAACAATAAAACAAAAAAAAAAAGAAGAAAAAACCCTAAAAATGACCTAAGTCATCCGCCCCCCCAAACCTTTGCTCTTTCTTCTCCATCTCCATCTTACACAGCCATGGCTGCCCTAAAACCTCACCTCCCATGGCTGCGCTTACCTTCTTCTTTGTCCACTCAGAACAACCAACGTCACCACCATCCACGTCGACCTCCCCGTTGCATCGCCGGAAAACCCTCAATCAAAGAAGAAAAAATATCAAACCCACCGCTGCCCGCTTCATCCCCGTCGTCTCTGAGCTTCGCCATCAACATCCATGGCTGACCTGCACCATCATCACGTCCAAACCACTACCAAACAAACCCAAACAGACCCCGTCGCCATCGCTGCCTCGCCGCAGCTGCTGCTTCATCTACTGTCCCGACTTCGCCATAGCTGCCCTCCCATGGTGGAAACCCCACTGTAAATGATCCCTCCTTCCATGGACTGCCTGCTGCTTCGTCATCTTTCTTCGGCACCAACGAAAATGCTGCTGCGTCAAGATGCGTCCGTTTTGAAAGACTGTTTAAAACAGCCATTACAACCAAACGTTGCTGCTCGTCGCGGCAATAGCTGCTATTGTTACTCCTTCGTTACTTCGTCTGCTTCAAGCAGCCCACACGACCCTACTGTGCACGATGAGCAGTCGAGGTTAAAACAAACCACGCTGCTGCGTCGACTATTGCTTCACTTCGGCGTCAACTCCAGTCGAGTTCGCGTACATGGATGAGTTTTGGTCGATGTCGTCGATCACTGGTCGTCCGTTCGTCGTTGGTTGGTCGTTGTTCGTCGTTTCAATCCGGTTGGTAGATTTTGAGTTTTATTTTATCCGTATTTTTTGTTTTGATATTTTCGAATCTAAAATCAACAAATGTTTGTTTTGTTTATCGTTTGAATTAATTTTTAGTTCATGTTCATGTTGTTTGTTAAATTAATTTTCAGATTTCAAAATAGAAGTTTAATTAGTTGTTTTCATGTTTATTTCATGTTTGTATTATTGTTTAAGTAAGTATTTGTTAGTTTGATGTTTGTTAGATTCAAATTGAAATTTAATTAACTATTTCTTCAATTTGTTTCATGTGTTTATGTATTGTTAGAAGTTGTTAATATTGTTAAGTTTAAGCTTAAGTTCATAATTGTTTATTCGTCGATCTTGTTATTTGTCTAAAAGAATTTAGTTGTGTTTAGAGAAATATGTTGGTTTAATCGTTTAAATCCATCATGTTTGTTGTTTAAAATAGATTTAATTCATGTTCATACTTTGTTTGATTGTTCTTGAATCCGAAATTTGTATAGCTTGATTTCTTTTTACCATTTGTGATCATTTCTTTAATTTGTCTCATAAAGTTTAATATAGGAATTGTTGTTGTAATGTTGTTAGAGTAGTTGATTTTAAGTTCAATATGATTGAAGTTAGAAATCTAAATATACTTGTTTGTTGTAGTTGTTGAATCCGAAAATAGGATTGTTTGTTGCTAAAAATTTGTTCAATCAAATTTTAGTTGTTCTTTGTTGTTCAATTTGTGTTCGTGTGATTTGTTGTTAAAATGTTGTTAAAATCGTGTTCATGTGATATTGTTGTTATGATATTCATCCGTGTTCATATTGTTGTTTGAATATTGTTAGAAATTGACCATATTGTCTATATTTTGGTTAAGTTTGATTAATTGATGTGTTATAGTTGATGGGTAGTTTGGTAAATTTGTAATACGTTCAGGGGTAGTTTGGTAATTTCAGTAAGGTCGGAGGGGGTAGTTTAGGAATTGTACATTTTGTACTTGTTTATTTGAAGCATGGGGGACAAAATGAAATGGGGTGAGTTGTGATATAATTGTTTAATATAAAGGGAGGACAAGATTTAATTTAAAGGGGGAATCTTGCATTATTTTATGTTAGGCATGGGGGACAAAATATAATGGGGTGATGTGATATGTTTATTTAATGTAATGGGGATGAGTGGGAAGATAATGGGTTGGGTAGAGAAAAAGTATGGATTTTAATTAATTGAAAGGTTTATGGGATGGGTTATATATATGAAGTCTTGAAATCAGATTTTAGAACAGAAACACAGACAAGAAAAAACACACACAGATAGAGAGAAAAAACGGACAGAGAATAGAAGAGAGAAAAAAAGGGCTGAACATTTAAGAGAAAGAAAAATTCCGAAAAATATTTAAGCTTTCAAAATAAAAATAAAAAACTAAAGAATCTTCTGCTTTCTTTCATTGTTTGAAATTAGTATTAATGGTTGTTGTTTCATTCAAAGCTTAAGGCTTTTGTTTTTGGGATTACTACTCCACCGGTCTGTTACTGGGTTGTTACTGTTGCTGGGCAGTTGTTGCGGTTGTACTGTTATTACTGCTGCTGATTCTCATCTTCATTTTCTTTTGCTTCCAATATCAGGTACATATCTGTAAATTCATGTCATGAAAAGCTTCAACATGGCAAGTAAATGAAGTTTGGAATTATAAGGATGTCTTCTACTCATTTAAATTTTATTAGTTTAAATTTCAGTTTGTTTCAGTTGGTTAACAAAGTAGTATGCTTGACATGAAGACTATTATCTAATCGTTTTTTTTAAAAGTTTGCATAAGTTTTGTAATAATATTGTCCATTTCGAAATCTCATTAGTATAGTTATATTTGAATTGTCAAAATAGGGAATATGACATAAAAATGGGCCATTGATTACATCCCATAACATTGTTAGCTAAATGTAAAGTAGAATAGAAATATCAAGAAAACTACATTCTAACCTCTGTTGTTGAATAAGGTTAAAATGATGTTGATTGTATTTTTTCATATATGGTAAGATAACGGGTATATGTATAACCATAAGAAAGGTGAATTGATTAGCTTGTTACGACGTTAAAATATTATGAATGGTTCCGACGAATTGATTAGCTTGTTACGATGTTAAAATATTATGAATGGTTCCGACGAACAACTACGTTGTATATAAAGCAATTTTATTGAATCAGTTTGTAATATTTCTTTTTTCTTATCAACTTGACTCTTATCTTCCATTGCAAACATTAACCAAACCATTATAACTTTGGACTAAAAACAAGTAGATGAGAAGGAGATATAATTTCTTCGAAAACTATTAGTTTGTTTATCAAATTAATTCTCTTTCCTAGTTTTATATGCAATTCACTTTTTGGGTATGCATATATTGTATTTACGGAAAAATGGTATTATTAATCCCACGTTTATTTTTACCCTTTTAAATTTGAATGGCTTGGAGAAATATAATTCTTACGCAAAAAGTATAATTTGCGGTTAACATTCAACAATTTATGGAAAATCTATACTACTATTAAGAATATTTTGCGTGATTAGGGATGCGTTCGCGTAACCTGATTATATTTCTAAAAGCAATTCGGATTATGCGTTTGCGCAACTTCGAACGAACATTTAATAAAAAGGGGGCTCTTCGGAGAATATCAATATTAATTTCATATAACTCGAGATGTGCGGTTCAATATTTAATTATACAAGAGCGACGAACGTTCTTAATTTTATTTTTAGCATAATTTCGAACTTAAGTCTTCTTTTTTTATAATAAAAAATTTCGAAAAAAAATAATAATTATTATATTATCAATATCATTGTGTATACGTACGCGTGACACGATTTTTCACGTTAAAAAATATATAATATATAAAACGAATACACGTACGCGTGATTCGATTCGAAGAAGGGTCTTTAATTATAAACAATCTAAATAGAAGCGGTAACAATAAAATCATGCAATAAAAATGTATTTAACAAATCAAAATAATCAAGCCGAATATAACAGTTGAGCGACCGTGCTAGAACCACGGAACTCGGGAATGCCTAGCACCTTCTCCCGGGTTAACAGAATTCCTTATCCGGATTTTTGGTTCGCAGAATAATAAACAGAGTCATATTCTCCTCGATTTAGGGATTAAAATTGGTGACTTGGGACGCCTTAAAATTCCCAGGTGGCGACTCTGAAACAAACAAACAAATCCCGTTTCGACTGTCCTTTAATTGGAGAAAACTCCCCTGTACCCTCGCGGGCGCGGAAAAAGGAGGTGCGACAGTTACCACTGTTTCAAGTATATCACACAGTGTCATTGTTACCACTGTTTCAAGTATATCACACAGTGTCATTGTTACCACTGTTTCAAGTATATCACACAGTGTCATTGTTACCACTGTTTCAGGTCACTTTATAATCAGTCCAGAAAATAATATAATAAGCCCCTTGGGCATTTACAAAACAGAAGTTCCCAGCCCGGAATACATTTAAAAATATCATTTAAGTTTTCAACACTTAGAATTATGGCTGAGTTTGCAAAACAACATTTAAAACCTTGGACTGAAATTAAATGATATGCAAATCATGCTAAGCAGTAATATCAGTCCTCGAAGGATTTTACAAATCGGCACAAGGCCCCAAACATGGCATCAAGCCCAGTAATATCAATAAAGTGTGTGTATCAATCACCAGTATAGTATAAACATCACACGGGATGGACCAAGTCACAATCCCCAATAGTATCCGACCCCGCACTCACCATGGAATGCGTGTCACGCCTCAATATAGTGTTACGATATGAAAGTCCGGGGTTTCAAACCCTCAGAATAGCATTTACATCTATTACTCACCTCTAACCGGCCGTAGACTAGTCCGCAATGCCCTTTCCTCTTGAATCGACCTCTTCGCGCGTCGAATCTAGTCAAAACCACAATGAATACGTTACAATAGGCTAAGGGAATATAACCCAATCGAAAAGACTCGAAAAATGTCTAAAATCCCGAAATTAGCAAAACCCGAGCCCCGGGCCCACGTCTCGAAATTCAGAAATTTTTACATCAATACGACCCTTATCTCGCCACGAGTCAGTTTCTCCAGAAATTTTCTGATTTCATGGAGCTGATTTAGAAGCTCATATCTCGGGATATATAAAGAGTTATATGGTGTACAACCTATCAAATTAAAGATCTTTGAGTCTAGTTTCTAAATCTTCAAACCGTTTGTCATTTGGATATTTATACAAGACGTTATGAGTGTTTAAACAGAAGGTGTCCGACAAGGATCAATTTTAATAGGATGTACAACTTGTATAGTACAAGTGCAAGGTACAACTCGACGAAGCACGGGCAGATTCTTTTAAACACGGATTTGGCTTATTTCTTTCATTTCTTTCATTTGGCTTAGATTATTTTGGAGAGAATTTCAAGGGGGATTTCATCAAGCATCAACGGTGAGTTGTTTCTACTTATTTCCAAGTTAAATACATGGATTAGAGCTGAAAACTCAAGTAATTTATGGACAAAAATGGTGGTTTAGGGCTTGAAACTTAAGAGAATTAAATGGTGATTTGAGAGGTCAAATGAACTCCGATTTTTATGAAGAGACTAAGTGTCTCAAACCTTACCAAAATCATTCTGGAATGACTTCAAATTTTGCACACAAGTCACATTCGACATTACGGACTTGCCCCATCTTTCGGAACCGCATTCCGACCCCGATATCAAAATTTCCACTTCCGGTCGAATTTTCTCAAAAACCTTCAAATTTCTATATTTAGCCAAATGACTTCAAAATGACCTCCGGACATCCGAATTCACTTCCGATCGCGCTCCCAACTCCAGAATCACCATACGGAGCTATTCCCAGACTCAGAATCCCAAACGAACTTCTATAACACTGAAATGCCTTCCAACCCAAATTTATGAAATTCTTCTAAAGTACTAACTTTCACAATATACGCTGAAATGCTCACGGGTTACCCAAAACCAAATCCGGACATACGCCCAAGTCCGAAATCATCATACGAACATGCTGGAACTTTCAGATCCCAATTCCGAGGTCATTTACTCAAAATTCTAATCCTAGTTCATTTCTTCAATTTTAAGCTTTCAAAATGAGAATTTCTATTTAGATTTGACTCCAAACTTCCTGAATTTTAATTCTGACCATACACACAAGTAAATATACCTGAGATGAAGCCGCTCATGGCCTCAAACTGCTGAATGACGCGCCGGAGCTCAGAACGACCGGTCGTGTAGTTACACAATCTTAGAGCATTTCAATAGTATATTTACCTCAAATCATGAGACCATCCAAACTTTACTTAATGGGCTTATATGTAAGACCCTTAGTGAATTTAGATGGTATAAAGATACTTTTATGGTCACAGTGAATTATTTGAGTAATTTCTAAACCAAAGATGAGTCTATTCCAAACGAATGTTCGTTTTTTGGGTCATAATATTTGCCAGGGGAAAATTACCCCAATACAAAGATCAATTGATTTTGCCTCGAAATTTCCTGATGTTATTACTGACAGGACTCAATTACAAAGATTTTTGGAAAGTTTTAATTATATATCCCCTTTCTACAAAAGTTTATCACGGGATCTAGCTCCTCTATACGATAGGTTGAAAAAGGATCATAGGCAGCCTTGGACTGACCAGCATACTGCGTTAGTCAAAAGTATTAAACAGCGTGTTAAATCTTTACCTTGTTTAACCCTTGCTAATCCTACTTGGCAAAAGGTTATCGAGACAGATGCGTCTAATGTTGGCTATGGAGGGATTTTAAAACAAGTGAATCCCAACAATAAGAGTGAATACCTAATAAGATTTCACTCTGGTAAATGGACCGAAGCTAGATTCAGTATGATAATTATACCTATGGTAAACTTATAGGAGTATGTACACAAGAAGGATTGAAATTGTGTAATGAGTTAAAACTTTCTAGACAGCTTAAGATTGATAAGCTTAAAGAGAAATCCCAATTAGGTGACTTCTGTACCCAGCTCGGTTTACCCGGAACTTCTACTCAAAGTAGGAAGAAGAAAAACAGATATCATAGGTATCCTTACCCGGATAGCCCATATAAGAAAAAGAGGTCTAGATATAGGCCTAAGGAAGAACGTGATACTAGAAAAGTGCATCGGAAATCTACTCGATTTACGAAGAATAGATCTAAAAGAGATCTCGCTGATATTAAGTGTTATAAGTGTGGAAAGTTTGGTCATATTTCTCCAAATTGCAAGATTCAAAAGCTAAAAACCTTAGAACTCGATGATGAGTTACGCGATAAGGTTTATGGCTTATTATACACTTCAGGATCGGAATCTGACTATTACTCTGAGACTGAATCTGAAGACGAAGTTGAGTTAATTGATTTTTCTGATAATAATAAAAATGTTGATGCTTCTTGCATTGCCTGTAAAGGTGATATTTGTACTTGTGATAGTGACGAATTTTATAAATTGCAATCACAATTTCATAATCTAAATATGAAAACTATTACATCTGATATAGTATATAGTATATAAGCTATATATATAGTATAGAGCCTAGGAACTTTCATGGTAAATATGTAATAGATATGAAAGATTCAACATAGATATGAAGCTTTTGGAATGGATCTGGGAGAAACAAGTACTAAAGGTACTAGACTTGAAGAGGTAGATATACCTCAAAACCTTGATTTATTAAATAAATGGACAATTCCTAAAGTTTCTATAAAAACCATTTATGATTATGGTTGGTTTGATAAACTTTCGTCTAAACAATTGATAAAAACGACTGAGCAGTCTTTAGCATTAAATTTGTCTGAACAGACTATTCGTTTGTTAAACAAACATGATATAGATTTATATAAACATCATTATCATTATCTGCATATTGGTATGGTTTAAATTGCATTTAAACCGTTAACCCTTAAAGGATTACCAGAGACCTTTTTAGCAGCTCTTAGAGATGCTAGAAATCTGAACTTCAGACAGTCTACAGTGGCCTATGGTCCAGTATACTTTAATACTCAACCCAATCTGCAACTTTCTCTTTCTGATGTTAATATTCTTGATGCTTTGACTTTAAATGTGAAAATGCATGGTTATAATTATGCACCTGGTTCTGAACTTATATGTCTGTCTTATAGGATTTATTTCAAATTGTTATCTACTTTGAATCCTAGATGTAAGTTATACGATACATCGGATCAGACCATATTGGTAGAAACCAATTTTGCAAGGTCCAAGGTCACCACTAGGAGACCTATTAGGTGGGAAGAAATTAATTTTCCAACTACTTGGACTTTAAATTCTGTTATATCCCCAAGTCAGATTACTAACGACTTGTCGAATACTTAATTTTCGCATGTCACTCAAAATCCGGATGGTAGGATTTGTATTCAATTTGATGATAAGTCTACTATTTATAATAGACATTAGTTTTCTAATCATAGACTTCTACCTGCTATTCAACATATTTCCCCTGTTGAACCAGTCTACGGTCCAGCTCGCAATCGTGCAGCCTCTTTATACACCATTGCTAGTCAAATTAGTAATAAGCCTGATCAAAAGGTTAAGATAGTTGAAAGGGTTAAGATTAACCCTCAAACAAATATTGTTCAAGACAATGACAATATTTCAGATAAGGATATTCCTTCTGTATCCAAGATGGATTTCGACCCCAATAGTATTTAATGATTCCATACCAAATTGATTTTAGCCTCGGTTCTCGGGCACGTAATTATATTCAAAAGGAATTTTTTAGTAATAAATGGAACCAGTTTAAAACATGGTTTTTTGATACTTATAGTAAGGATGATTTGAACAATATATCTCAAGAATTTTATGAAACTTGTGCCCTGCATAATCAAATTATGTATTTTGTTCGTTGGTTTATAACAACTTATTTGCCTCTTTATATAAAGGTATTGGAAAGATCTTATAAAGATGGGAGTGGTAATATTACTAAAGCAATTTATCCTCCCCAGGCTCCCTTTATTTTACTTAATAATACTAGTATTACTTTCACTGCTTTTCAAAAATTTATTGATGATAATGTTGCAGCTATTAGTATCGCAGTAATTAATAAATTGATTTCTCAAAACAATTATTTGGGTTTGTATGTAAAATTTAGGAGAACATATTGGTTCTCTTGATAAAAAACTTGATGATTTGACTATTTTAATAAAAGAAATGAGTACTAAGAAATGACCAACTGATATTGCCTCCACTTCAGGAAGTAAAACAGTTGATCAAGCAATTTTTACTCATATTCAAAGACCTCCTGAGATTCAGGATTTTAAATTTAAATATCTTGATGACTTAGCTTAGCTTCTAGATAAAAAGCTTTCTGGTTTAAATATTAGACCTATTGATTTATCAAAAAAATTTGCTGATAAAATTGAGACCGTTTCTGATTATAAAACTGAGACATGGTCTGAGTTTAATAAACTCAAAGGTATAGTTAAACCAAATAGTAGGTATGCTGACAGACCAAGGATGCAAACTTACTATTATCCTCGTCCTACTCCTCAAGATGTGTTGATTGAGGAACGAGATTGGAATCAGACTAATACGTCTTATAGCGGTTCCGAAATTTATGAATGGAATCTTGATGGTTTAACTGATAGACAATTAACCATTCTCATACACAGAATGCTTATGTATTCGACTATCTGTAAAAGTGTTAAAAATACGGATAGAACTATTTGCAAAATGATTATTACAGGATTTACTGGCCAACTTCGTGGCTGGTGGGATAATCATTTATCTGTAGAAGAAAAGGCTTTTGTTAATAATGCTACAGCCATCGACGAAGGTGTTGATAACATAGGTATGGCTCTAGTTAAGGGTAGAGAAGATGCAGTGTATACTCTTATCCTTACAATCTTAGAGCATTTCAATGGTAGATTTACCTCAAATCATGAGACCATCCGAACTTTACTTAATGGGCTTAGATGTAAGACCCTTAGTGAATTTAGATGGTATAAAGATACTTTTATGAGTAGGGTTATGGAACTACCCGAGAATAAATATGAGCATTGGAAAGCCAAGTTTATAGACGGCCTCCCTTCCTTATTTGCCGAAAGAGTAAGGGATGTGTTAAGGGGTAGTTACGGTGAGATTCAATATAATAATTATACCTATGGTAAACTTATAGGAGTATGTACACAAGAAGGATTGAAATTGTGTAATGAGTTAAAACTTTCTAGACAGCTTAAGATTGATAAGCTTAAAGAGAAATCCCAATTAGGTGACTTCTGTACCCAGTTCGGTTTACCCGGAACTTCTACTCAAAGTAGGAAGAAGAAAAACAGATATCATAGGTATCCTTACCCGGATAGCCCGTATAAGAAAAAGAGGTCTAGATATAGGCCTAAGGAAGAACGTGATACTAGAAAAGCGCATCGAAAATCTACTCGATTTACGAAGAATAGATCTAAAAGAGATCTCGCTGATTGTAACGACCCGACCGGTCGTTTTGAGCTCCGACGCGTCATTCAGCAGTTTGAGGCCATGAGCGGCTTCATCTCAGGTATATTGACTTGTGTGTACGGTCAGAATTAAAATTCAGGAAGTTTGGAGTCAAATCTAAATGGAAATTCTCATTTTGAAAGCTTAAAATTGAAGAAATGAACTAGGATTAGAATTTTGAGTAAACGACCTCGGAATTGAGATCTGAAAGTTCCAGCATGTTCGTATGATGATTTCGGACTTAGGCGTGTATCCGGATTTTGTTTTGGATAACCCGTGAGCATTTTGGCGTATATTGTGGAAGTTAGTATTTTAGAAGAATTTCATAAATTTGGGTCGGAAGGCATTTCGGAGTTATAGATGTGTGTTTGGGATTCCGAGTCTGGGAATAGCTCCGTATGGTGATTCTGGAGTTGGGAGCGCGATCGGAAGTGAATTCGGATGTCCGGAGGTCATTTTGAAGTCATTTGGCTAAATATAGAAATTTGAAGTTTTTTGAGAAAATTCGACCGGAAGTGGAAATTTTGATATCGGGGTCGGAATGCGATTCCGAAAGTTGGTGCAAGTCCGTAATGTCGAATATGACTTGTGTGCGAAATTTGAAGTCATTCGGACTAGTTTTGGTAAGGTTTGAGACACTTAGTCTCTTTTAAGGAAGCTTAAGTTGGAAAAGTCAACCGGATATTGACTTATGTGTTAGAGGGCTCGAAATGTGAATTTTATGGTTCGGATAGCTTCGTTAGGTGATTTGGGACTTAAGAGTGTGTCCGGAATATTTTTGTGATGATCGGTGTAGAATTAAGCTTGAATTGGCGAAGTTAGTATTTTGGCGAATTCCGGTTGATAGGTGAGATTTTGATCCGGGAGTCGGAATGGAATTCCGAGAATTGCTGTAGCTTTGTTATGACATTTTGGATATGTGTGCAAAATTTCAAGTCATTCGGGCATATTTTGGTCGAGTTTTGATCGAAAGCGCGTTTTGGAAGTTTTAAAGGAACTTAGACTTGAATTCGGTGTAATTCGATAATTTTGGTATTAGTCGAGGTGTTTTGATAATTGGAACAAGTTTGAATAATATTATAAGATGTATTGGTATTTTTGGTTGAGGTCCCGAGGACCTCGGGATGATTTCGGATGGCTAACGGGAACTTTTGAAGTTGAAAATTTCATAATAGACGAAAGTTGTAAATGGGTGCGCACAAGGCCTCACTTTGAACGATAATATCTCTCGTTATATAAGGAGTTGTGTGAGCTACAGCCTATTAAATTAAAGCCCTTTGAGTTTAGTTTCCAACGCAACAAACCGTTCGTTATTTGGAAGTGTATACAGGAAGTTATGACCATTTCACGGATCAGGTGTCAGAGCGCGCGAAGTATCGCGCGAAGTCGCGCATTTCGCGCGTCTGAGGCAGAATGCTCAGCAAAACGCGCGAACAAACTCGCGAACAACGCGCGAACTACGCGACTGAAGGTTTTTAAGTACCCCAAGACCGGCCTAGAGAGTTGCCAACTCATTTTTGGGGTTAAGGCTTGCTCTCTCAAGGGGATTTTGTCCCAAACTTCATCCCTATGATCCTAAGGTAAGATTTTTGGAGTATTTTGAGTTGATTACTACTCCCAAACACTTATATTAACATGGATTAATCTTAAAAATCCTTAGATTTTCATGAAATTCCTTCAAGAACTCAAAGGAGGGTTTTGCAAGATTTTTTCCAAAAGGTAATCCTACACTCTTAGACTCACATATATGGATATATTATGGAAATATGAGTATGAATCAAGTATTACAACTTATTGTATGGTGGTTGGAAGCCATAAATTCCCAGTTTAAATACATGAACATGGTAGGGATTTAAAGGTGTTTATTTGATGGAATTTTTGTTGGTTTGGGTGTAAATGGTTGATCACACATATGATGTTAGGAGTATAAATTGTTAAAGAATAATAGTGTGATGAATTGTTGGTTAATAGTGATAGTTGGAGGAACCAATGCTATAGTTAAGCGGTGTAAATATTTATGCCTACAAGATGTTTGATAATATGCCTAAATGGCATAATTTATGGGATCATTATAGTATCATTAAGGGGCGAATTTCAGATATGTATGGTTAAAACCCCGTCTTTTAGAAATCGAACTTCATCGAGGTTTGTGTGATTTTTGGCAGATTCGTCACACGAGGAGGCCAATTAGAGAGGCAAGGGCATAACGAGCTAGAGGTGAGTAATAGATGTAAATGCTGTTCTAATGGTTTGAAACCCCGGACTTTCACATCGTAACGCTATATTGAGGCGTGACACGCACTCCATGACGAGTGCGGGGTCGGATACTATTGGGGATTGTGACTTGGTCCATCCCGTGTGATGTTTATACTATACTGGCGATTGATACATATACTTCATTGATATTACGGGGCTTGATGCCATGTTTGGGGCCTTGTGCCGATTTGTAAAATCTTTCGAGGATTGATATTACTGCTTAGCATGATTTGCATATCATTTAATTTCAGTCCAAGGTTTTAAATGTTGTTTTGCAAACTCAGCCATAATTCTAAGTGTAAGCACGTGATTTTTGCCCAATATGAGAATTACTCCCAAAAAAAATCACAAAGTAAAATGATTTTCCTTGGTGTGCAATTTTGTGATATTTTTGAATAATTATTTGTATTTGTCTGTGCATGTTTATTTGTTAAATTAATAAAAATACAAAAAAGTGTCGCATTTTTGCATGTAGGATTTAATCCTACAATTGTTAGTAATTAAGTTTGTTTTACAAAAAATAAAAATTACAAAAATAGGCATCGTTTGCATTTTTAGCATTTAATGTCCAAATATACAATTTTATGCTTAATTATTACTTAATTGTGCGTTAATTGTTATTGGAAGTTAATTTGCGCTTTTATAACTTAATTTAGTTCTTAATAATAATTTAAGTATTTTTATAATTTAGTTTTAGAAAAATAAAAGAAGAAAAAAAGAAAACAAAAATACAAAAAATCGGAATTGGGCCTCTTCTTCAAATTCAAGCTACAAGCCCAAAAATTACCCAATCTTCCCAAACGACCCAGTCCATTTCGAACTGGGTTGACCCATTCCATAACCCAAAGAGACTCAAACCCCCTTTTCTTTCATTTTTTCATAAAACAAAGCAAAACAAAAAAAAATCAAAAAAACCCTAAGATCTAAGCCATCCGCCCCTTCCTATCTTCATCTTCTCCAACCTCCAAGCCCCACCTCCCATGGATACCCTAGACCTCACACAGCCATGGGCTGCCCGCTGCCTCCGTCTCCAACCAAGCGACCACCATCGCGACTTCATCTTCGTCGTTCGACGTCAAGCTCGAGTTTGAGCTCGACATCCATGGCTGCCCTCCACCTCACGACCAACTTCCGCTCATCCTCCTTCGTTCTTCATTCAAACCACCAAACGACACAACCACCCTCGCGTCCAGCCGTTGCTGCTACTGTTCACGCAGCTGTGCCTGCGTCGTCACTTCATCTTCTTCGCGAAAACCTTCCCAACGCACCCCAGCTGTTCTGTCTCATCGTTCAGCTGCGTCAACTGCGTCGGCTGCTTCATCTTCTTCTTTGTCCTCGTCGTCGAAGCCATGAACGATGCAATAACATCCCTCACCATCGCCGGCAACACTCATGCACGCCTCATGACCAGCCCGTCATTTCTGTTGCTTCTGCTACGCCCAGCTCCAGCATCATTGCACCTTAACGTCAAGGGGGAGTTCCGGACAGAATTGTCGCACAATCTCTTTTGATTTTCTTTGATTTCGATTTGAGTTTCGAAGTGATAAAACTCAAATGAGGGGAAGGTGACGAATCAGCGGGTGTTCATTTGAATGTTCGGGGTTTTGAGAGTTTGTTTCCGGGCTTATTTGTATTATTCTTCGAACATCAAACTAATGGGAGCAGTCGTTCGTCCGGGCACATTCAAGTGATTTTGATGCGATAATTGTTTTCGGGAAGGTTTGTTTACGCTCGAGTTTTGGTCGAGGTTCGTCATAACAGTCCGTACATATTTCGTTCAATCCGGTTAGTAGATATTTGATTGTTGGTTTTGTTCATGTTCATATGTTTTGTTGAATTAATTTTTCGATTTCGAATGGAAATTTAATTAGTTATTTTTCATGTTTATTTCATGTTTGTTTTATTGTTTAGGTAAAAATTTGTTAGTTTAATGATTGTTAGATTCAAATTGAAATTTAATTGATTATTTCTTCAATTTGTCTCATGATGTTATGTATTTTTCAGAAATTATTAATGTTGTTAAATCATTTAATCCGTCATGTTTGTTGTTTAAAATAGATTTTAATGCATGTTTATTCATTGTTTGAAGTGATTTAATGTGAGTTTATGTTTATTTTTGATTTGTTGATTTAGTTTGAATCATGTATTTTGTTGTTTGTATTATTGTATCCTTGCTCATCCATTGATGGTCTAAATTAACCAGGATTGGTTCCCAATATGGTTAATTCATTCCATTAATTTTGAGTTGTGTTGTTCATCGTGTTCATATGATTTGTTGTTGAAGATTGTTGAGAAATTGGTCATTTTGATTATATTTTTGTTAAGTTTGATTAATTGATTGTTTAGAGCTGAGGGGGTAGTTTGGTAAATTGCAGTATCGTTCAGGGGTAAAATGGTAATTGCAATAAGGTGGGAGGAGTAGTTTGGTAATTGAACATTATTTTAATTCTTTATGTTAAGCATGGGGGACAAAATATAATGAGTTGGGTTTTGATATAATTGTTTAATATAAATGGGGTACAAGACAAAATATAGTGGAGGGGAATATAGCAATTGTTTATGGTAGGCATGAGAGACAAAATGTAATGGGTTGGTTTGATATATTAGTTTAATATAGTGGGGGATGAGTGGGAAGATAATGGGTTTGGTAGGAGAAAGTGATTGATTTTAATTGATTAAAGGGTTGGGGATATATGAGAGAAGTCTTGAATCAGATTGAGGGGGGAAAAGGCAGAGAATAAAAAAGGAAGAGACAGAAAAGAAAAAACGGACAGATAGAGAATAGAGAGAGAAAAAAAAGCTGAATATTTTAGAGAGAGAAAAAAATTCCGAAAAATATTTAAACTTTCAAATAAAAAAAAACTAAAGAAAAATTCTTCTGCTTTCTTTCATTGTTTGAAATCAGCATTAATTGTTGTTGTTTGATCGAAGTCTGAAGCTTTTGTTTTGGGATTATTATTCCACCGGTTTGCAAACTCTTTTCCTGGGTTGTTACTGTTGCTGGGCTGTTGTTGCTGTGCTGTACTGTTATTACTGCTGCTGATTTTCATCTTCATTTTCTTTTGCTTCCAATATCAGGTACACAACTGATACACATGTTATTGTAATCCGAATATGAAGCATGAATATGAAAAATGAAGAATTGAAATTCTGAATCATATTTAATTATATTCTGAATTTTATTTGTATGTACAAATTATTTAGCTTGCAAAAATCAGAATCATGTAGCTATTTAATACATACAGTGGAACATCTGACGATAGTTTAACAGATGAACTATCTACATATATTGCATAAAAATAAATAAATGGTGTAGTAGCTCCGTCGAGTCAAAAATCAAATGAACAGGCCATCTAGTAGGAACTTGGCAGAAATATTGTTTAGTTAAATAATATTGGTTAATTTCAGCATGTAAATGGTCTAGGATTAAAATTAGATAGCTATTTTTTTTTAATTTGACAAACTGAGAACATGCCTAGTATAATGTAACTAGGTAATAACATGTAAATAAATTAAGATATTTTCTCTTTTATTTTGTAGAGACAATTTCAAATAAAAAATGTAGGCATTTTAGGACTGACATTTTTTAAAAATAAAATGAGATGAGCCTCGCCCAATAAAATGCACCAATTGCGGGGCCCTCAATAAATGTTTAATTGAATATTTAGAATTCGGGATGGACTGTTTAGTGAATTCCACGGTCTTACCCAAAGTAAATGATACGCTAGTCGCTTTAGACGCGCCTTTAATAATTTAATTTTCTTAAACTCGGGTGCACATTTATGTGACCCAAATCCAAATCTCAACAGAGTTGAAATATGCCCACAACCACGTGTGCATTGATGTGACGTGGTTCGAGATGTGTTTCCACGATGTTGCAATTCTTGATAAAAATAACAGTAAATGATAAAAGCGGTTAAAAGTTAAATTTTGCACATAAGTTCAACATGTATTAAATCAGATAATCAAGCCGAATATGACAGTTGAGCGACCGTGCTAGAACCACGGAACTCGGGAATGCCTAACACCTTCTCCCGGGTTAACAGAATTCCTTATCCGGATTTCTGGTACGCAGACTGTAATATGGAGTCATTCTTTTCCTCGATTCGGGATTAAAATTGGTGACTTGGGACACCCTAAATCTCCCAAGTGGCGACTCTGAAATAAATAAATAAATCCCGTTTCGATCGTCCTTTAATTGGAAAAAACTCCCTTCACCCCTCGCGGGGCGGAAAAAGGAGGTGTGACAGCTTTTTGGATTAATCAGCCCAATCTGTCCAACCAAACAACTCTCAATTGCCGTACCTCATTGCCCAGAACTTCCATCACTTGTTTGATTTATCCAGACCTTAACTTTGTTTCCCTGCGGTACCGCGAAACGGTTTCTATCAACAGACCTTTCTCAGTTTTCCATTTCTTATCTCACCTTCGCCTTGAGGTGCCCGTAAAGGTTTTCACCAACAAGACTCTCTCATTTATTTTTCTCTCAGCTCCCGTCGCCTTACGGTGCCCGTGAGGGTTTTCACCTATAAGACTCTCTCATTTATTTTTGTTCTTCTTGCTCGAACCAGAGTGTTGCCCCTATCGTGGGTTATTCCTACCTGTTCATTTTGGCATTTCTCAAAACTGATCATAAGGTCTTTCTTTGGACCGTAATGTAGGCTTTTGGATTGAGTTAGAAAGAAAGGTATAAAAGGCTCAAAACAATTCAAATGGGTTCAAATTACAACTTTCAGAATCCAACTTTCATAACAATCACCACTTCCGCCCCAGTTTCTTGCTTGGAGATTTTTGGATTTCTATTTGGTATGACTGAACCTTGGAGTAAGGCTGCCTACGTACCCTTTTAGGATCAAGTCAAACCTAGTTCACTGTATTTAACTTTGTTGTTGTGATTTTCTTCCTTTCCTTTTCTTTCACTTTTCTTTCTTTTCCTTTTCTTTTTTCTTTTTCTTTTCCTTTTCTTCTTCTTTTTTTTTCTTTTCTTTCCTTCTTTTCTTTATGTTCGGCACCTGTGTTCTCTGATAGTGCCGCTGATTCCGAAAGAAGTGTATGAAAAATAAGTAAGGCTCGAAGGGGATAACAAGGGATAAGAGTGTTTGGATAGCAGAACAAAATGCCTTCATCATTTGAATCTTTAAGATATGCCAAATACGAACAGATACATTCAGAAAATAAAGAAATCATACATAATATCTCTTGACCGCATCGGAATTGATGGCCATTTCTACACATTTTCCTTCCACATCTGTCAAAGACAATGCTCCGTTAGACAACACTCTGGTTATACAAATGGCCCCTGCCAGTTTGGGACAAATTTTCCTTTTGCCTCAGCCCAATGAGGCAAGATCCGCCTCAGTACTAATTGCCCGACTTCAAATTTCCTTGGACGTACTTTTTTGTTGTATGCTCTTGCCATTCTTCGTTGGTACAGTTGGCCATGACACACTGATGCCAATCTTTTCTCATCGATCAAACTCAACTGCTCAAGTCGGCTTTTCACCCATTCATTATCATCGATCTCAGCCTCTGCAATGATTCGCAGAGATGGGATTTCCACTTCTGCGGGTATTACTGCCTCGGTACCGTATACCAATGAGTAAGGAGTCGCCCCTACCAAGGTACGCACGGTGGTGCGATATCCTAACAATGCAAAAGGCAATTTCTCGTGCCATTGTCTAGATCCTTCAACCATCTTCCGGAGTATTTTCTTTATGTTCTTATTGGCCGCTTCAACCGCACCATTTGCCTTGGGATGGTACGGAGTAGAGTGCCTGTGAGCAATCTTAAACTGCTCACATGTCTCCTTCATCAAATGACTATTAAGATTAGCCCCATTATCTGTGATGATTACCTTTGGGATCCCAAACCGACAGATGATATTTGCATGCACGAAGTCAACTACAGCCTTCTTGGTCACAGACTTGAATGTCTTCGCTTCCACCCATTTGGTAAAATAATCTATAGCTACCAAGATAAACCTGTGCCCATTTGATGCTGTTGGATCAATTGGCCCAATAACATCCATGCCCCATGCAACAAAAGGCCATGGCGCGGACATCGTATGTAATTCTGATGGTGGAGCATGAGTCAAATCTCCATGTATTTGGCATTGATGACACTTACGCACAAAACTGATACAATCTCGCTCCATCGTGAGCCAATAATAACCTGCTCGGAGAATCTTCTTTGCTAGAACATACCCACTCATATGCGGTCCACAAACTCCGGAATGCACCTTAGTCATGATAGTTGTGGCTTGCCGTGCATCTATACATCTCAACAAACCGAGCTCTGGCGTTCTTTTGTACAGTACTCCTCCACTAAGGAAAAACCCACTTGCCAACCGTCGAATTGTTCTTTTCTGATCACCGGTGGCCTGCGTTGGATATACTCCCGCTTTGATGTACTCTTTGATATCATGGAACCACGGCTCTCCATCGATTTCCTCTTCTATCACATTACAGTAAGCATGCTGATCACGGACTTGAATCTGCAATGGATCAACATAGGCCTTATCTGGATGTTGCAACATTGATGCCAAAGTAGCCAAAGCGTCAGCAACCTCATTATGAATCCTTGGAATATGTCTGAATTCTATGGCCTGAAAACGCTCGCAAAGCTCATGCAGACACTGCCGATACGGTATAAGATTCAAGTCCCGTGTTTCCCATTCCCCTTGAAAAAGAAAATGTGTGAATATAATTGTCAAGTCCAGCATCATCGGAAGAGGCTACAAATCTTTGTTTAAATATGTTGTTTGCATTTGGCATGTTTTGAAGACGGGAATGACGAAGGCATTTTGTTCTGCTACCTAAACACTTTATCCTTCGTTAGCCCTTTGAGCCTTATTTGTTTTCTTTCATACCCCTCTTTCGGAATCATTAGCAACGACTAGAAAACACAAACATGGGAGAAGACAGAGAATAAAAAAGGAAGAGACAGAACAGAAAAAACGGATAGATAGAGAGAGAGAGAAAAAAGGGCTGAATATTTAGAGAGAGAGAAAAATTCCGAAAAATATTTAAACTTTCAAATAAAAAAAACTAAAGAAAAAATCTTCTGCTTTCTTTCATTGTTTGAAATCAGCATTAATTGTTGTTGTTTGATCGAAGTCTGAAGCTTTTGTTTTGGGATTATTATTCCACCGGTTTGCAAACTCTTTTCCTGGGTTGTTACTATTGCTGGGCTGTTGTTGCTGTGCTGTACTGTTATTACTGCTGCTGATTCTCATCTTCATTTTCTTTTGCTTCCAATATCAGGTACACAACTGACACACAGGTTATTGTAATCCGAATATGAAGCATGAATACGAAAAATGAAGAATTGAAATTCTGAATCATATTTAATTATATTCTGAATTTTATTTGTATGTACAAATTATTTAGCTTGCAAAAATCAGAATCATGTAGCTATTTAATACATATAGTGGAACATCCGATGATAGTTTAACAGATGAACTATCTACATATATTGCATAAAAATAAATAAATGGTGTAGTAGCTCCGTCGAGTCAAAAATCAAACGAATAGGCCATCTAGTAGGAACTTGGCAGAAATATTGTTTAGTTAAATAATATTGGTTAATTTCAGCATGTAAATGGTCTAGGATTAAAATTAGATAGCTATTTTTTTTTTAATTTGACAAACTGAGAACATGCCTAGTATAATGTAACTAAGTAATAACATGTAAATAAATTAAGATATTTTCTCTTTTATTTTGTAGAGACAAATTTCAAATAAAAAATGTAGGCATTTTAGGACTGACCTTTTTTTAAAAATAAAATGAGATGAGCCTCGCCCAATAAAATGCACCAATTGCGGGGCCCTCGATAAATGTTTAATTGAATATTTAGAATTCGGGATGGACTGTTTAGTGAATTCCACGGTCTTACCCAAAGTAAATGATACGCTAGTCGCTTTAGACGCGCCTTTAATAATTTAATTTTCTTAAACTCGGGTGCACATTTATGTGACCCAAATCCAAATCTCAACAGAGTTGAAATATGCCCACAACCACGGGTGCATTGATGTGACGTGGTTCGAGATGTGTTTCCACGATGTTGCAATTCTTGATAAAAATAACAGTAAATGATAAAAGCGGTTAAAAGTTAAATTTTGCACATAAGTTCAACATGTATTAAATCAGATAATCAAGCCGAATATAACAGTTGAGCGACCGTGCTAGAACCACGGAACTCGGGAATGCCTAACACCTTCTCCCGGGTTAATAGAATTCCTTATCCGGATTTCTGGTTCGCGGACTATAATACAAAGTCATTCTTTTCCTCGAGTCGGGATTAAAATTGGTGACTTGGGACACCCTAAATCTCCCAAGTGGCGACTCTGAAATAAATAAATAAATTCCGTTTCGATTGTCCTTTAATTGGAAAAAACTCCTTGTACCCTCGCGGGGGCGGAAAAAGGAGGTGTGACATTGACCACGCATCGCGCGGGGAACGGAATAAAAAAGACAAAGGAAAAAGATGACTCTTTAACAAAAGAAACTATAAATAAAAACCTATCAAACGCAGATACCAACTCTAATGGTCATGACATGCACATGTGGCCTATCCTCCACCGTCAATCGTCTTTCAAGACCTTCAATTGGCAATTCCCCATCTGATTCTCAATCTTATTCGACTTGTAGTGCCCGAAGGGTTTTCACTATCAAGCCTCTCTCATTTTGGTTTTTTTTTTCTTCTCAGCTTGCATCGCCTTATGGTGTCCGTAAAGATTTTCACCGATAAGACTTTCTCATTTGTATCACTTTTCAGCTGGGGATTTGGAGTGTTGCCGGTATGACTCTTTCTGCTGGGGATTAGAGTCCTTTCTGCTGTGGAACAGAGTGTTATGTTCACCGGTAAGACTCTCATTTATCTGACTTGGCATCTTTTGAAGACTGATCAGAAGGTCTTTCTTTGGACCGTAATGTGGGTTTTTGGATAGGCTAGAAAGAAAGGGTATTAAAGGCTCAAAAAACAAAATAAATTTGGGGTTCAAAATTACAACCTTCGGAACCAATTTTGCTTACTACAAGTGCGACCCTTGCCCCAGTTTCTTGCTTGGGGATTATTTATTTATTATTATTATTTTTTATTACACCATGCACACTATGCACCCTATGATCGAGCCGTGAGGCGCCTACGTATCCTCTTTGAGGAATCAGGTCAGACGTAGTTCCCAATTCCTCTGTTTTCATTTGACTTTCCTTTGTTTTTTTTTGTTATCATTTTCTTTTTTTTTTCTTTTTCGTCCCTTTTAGCATAAAACATGTAGGAAAATCAGATACAATTAAATACAACAATTTATCTAAGCTCGATTTCTGAACCCTGAACCAGAGATTCTGGGTTCGTGATCCCCAGCAGAGTCGCCAGAGCTGTCACACCTCCTTTTTACCGCACCGCGAGGGGTGAAGGGAGTTTTTTCCAATTAAAGGACGATCGAAACGAGATTTATTTATTTATTTCAGAGTCGCCACTTGGGAGATTTAGGGTGTCCCAAGTCACCAATTTTAATCCCGAATCGAGGAAAAGAATGACTCCATATTACAGTCTGCGTACCAGAAATCCGGATAAGGAATTCTGTTAACCCGGGAGAAGGTGTTAAGCATTCCTGAGTTCCATGGTTCTAGCACGGTCGCTCAACTATCATATTCGGCTTGATTATCTGATTTAATACATGTTGAACTTATGTGCAAAATTTAACTTTTAACCGCTTTTATCATTTACTGTTATTTTTATCAAGAATTGCAACATCGTGGAAACACATCTCGAACCACGTCACATCAATGCACCCGTGGTTGTGGGCATATTTCAACTCTGTTGAGATTTGGATTTGGGTCACATAAATGTGCACCCGAGTTTAAGAAAATTAAATTATTAAAGGCGCGTCTAAAGCGACTAGCGTATCATTTACTTTGGGTAAGATCGTGGAATTCACTAAACAGTCCATCCCGAATTCTAAATATTCAATTAAACATTTATTGAGGGCCCCGCAATAGGTGCATTTTATTGGGCGAGGCTCATCTCATTTTATTTTTAAAAAAAGGTCAGTCCTAAAATGCCTACATTTTTTATTTGAAATTTGTCTCTACAAAATAAAAGATAAAATATCTTAATTTATTTACATGTTATTACCTAGTTACATTATACTAGGCATGTTCTCAGTTTGTCAAATTTAAAAAAAAAATAGCAACCTAATTTTAATCCTAGACCATTTACATGCTGAAATTAACCAATATTATTTAACTAAACAATATTTCTGCCAAGTTCCTACTAGATGGCATATTCGTTTGATTTTTGACTCGACGGAGCTACTACACCATTTATTTATTTTTATGCAATATATGTAGATAGTTCATCTGTTAAACTATCGTCGGATGTTCCACTATATGTATTAAATAGCTACATGATTCTGATTTTTGCAAGCTAAATAATTTGTACATACAAATAAAATTCAGAATATAATTAAATATGATTCAGAATTTCAATTCTTCATTTTTCGTATTCATGCTTCATATTCGGATTACAATAACCTGTGTGTCAGTTGTGTACCTGATATTGGAAGCAAAAGAAAATGAAGATGAGAATCAGCAGCAGTAATAACAGTACAGCCCAGCAACAACAGCCCAGCAATAGTAACAACCCAGGAAAAGAGTTTGCAAACCGGTGGAATAATAATCCCAAAACAAAAGCTTCAGACTTCGATCAAACAACAACAATTAATGCTGATTTCAAACAATGAAAGAAAGCAGAAGATTTTTTCTTTAGTTTTTTTTTATTTGAAAGTTTAAATATTTTTCGGAATTTTTCTCTCTCTCTAAAATATTCATCTTTTTTTTTCTCTCTATTCTCTATCTGTCCGTTTTTTCTGTTCTGTCTCTTCCTTTTTTATTCTCTGTCTTCTCCCCCCTCAATCTGATTCAAGACTTCTCTCATATATCCCTAACCCTTTAATCAATTAAAATCAATCACTTTCTCCTACCAAACCCATTATCTTCCCACTCATCCCCCACTATATTAAACTAATATATCAAACCAACCCATTACATTTTGTCCCCCATGCCTACAATAAACAATTGCCATATTCTCCTCCACTATATTTTGTCTTGTACCCCATTTATATTAAACAATTATATCAAAACCCAACCCATTATATTTTGTCCCCCATGCTTAACATAAAGAATTAAAATAATATTCAATTACCAAACTACCCCTTCGACCTTATTGCAATTACCATTTTACCCCTGAACGATACTGCAATTTACCAAACTACCCCCTCAGCTCTAAACAATTAATTAATCAAACTTAACCAAAATATAGTCAAAATGACCAATTTCTCAACAATCTTCAACAACAAATCATATGAACACGATGAACAACACAACTCAAAATTAATGGAATGAATTAACCATATTGGGAACCAATCCTGGTTAATTTAGATCATCAATGGATGAGCAAGGATACAATAATACAAACAACAAAATACATGATTCAAACTAAATCAACAAATCAAAAACAAACATAAACTCACATTAAATCACTTCAAACAATGAATAAACATGCATTAAAATCTATTTTAAACAACAAACATGACGGATTAAATGATTTAACAACATTAATAATTTCTGAAAAATACATAACATCATGAGACAAATTGAAGAAATAATCAATTAAATTTCAATTTGAATCTAACAATCATTAAACTAACAAATTTTTACCTAAACAATAAAACAAACATGAAATAAACATGAAAAATAACTAATTAAATTTCCATTCGAAATCTGAAAATTAATTCAACAAAACATATGAACATGAACAAAACCAAAAATCAAATATCTACTAACCGGATTGAACGAAATATGTACGGACTGTTTTGACGAACCTCGACCAAAACTCGAGCGTAAACAAACCTTCCCGGAAACAATTATCGCATCAAAATAACTTGAATGTGCCCGGACGAACGACTGCTCCCATTAGTTTGATGTTCGAAGAATAATACAAATGAGCCCAGAAACAAACTCTCAAAACCCCGAACATTCAAACGAACACCCGCTGATTTGTCACCTTCCCCTCATTTGAGTTTTATCACTTCGAAACTCAAATCGAAATCAAAGAAAATCAAAAGAGATTGTGCGACAATTCTATCCGGAACTCCCCCTTGACGTTAAGGTGCAATGATGCTGGAGCTGGGCGTAGCAGAAGCAACAGAAATGACGGGCTGGTCATGAGGAGTGCATGTGTGTTGCCGGTGATGGTGAGGGATGTTATTGCGTCGTTCATGGCTTCGACGACGAGGAAAAAGAAGAAGATGAAGTAGCCAACGCAGTTGACGCAGCTGAACGATGAGACAGAACAGCTGGGGTGCGTTTGGGAAGGTTTTTACGAAGAAGATGAAGTGACGACGCAGGCACAGCTGCGTGAACAGGAGCAGCAACGGCTGGACGCGAGGGTGGTTGTGTCGTTTGGTGGTTTGAATGAAGAACGAAGGAGGAGGAGCGGAAGTTGGTCGTGAGGTGGAGGGCAACCATGGACGTCGAGCTCAAACTCGAGCTTGACGTCGAACGACGAAGATGAAGTCGCGATGGTGGTCACTTGGTCGGAGACGGAGGCAGCGGGCAGCCCATAGCTGTGTGAGGTCTAGGGTAGCCATGGGAGGTGGGGCTTGGAGGTTAGAGAAGATGAAGATAGGAGGGGGGCGGATGGCTTATCTCTTAGGGTTTTCTTGATTTTTTTTTTGCTTTGTTTTATGAAAAAATGAAAGAAAAGGGGGTTTGAGTCTCTTTGGGTTATGGACTGGGTCAACCCAGTTCGAAATGGACTGGGTCGTTTGGGAAGATTGGGTAATTTTTGGGCTTGTAGCTTGAATTTGAAGAAGAGGCCCAATTCCGATTTTTTGTATTTTTGTTTTCTTTTTTTCTTCTTTTATTTTTCTAAAACTAAATTATAAAAATACTTAAATTATTATTAAGAACTAAATTAAGTTATAAAAGCGCAAATTAACTTCCAATAACAATTAACGCACAATTAAGTAATAATTAAGCATAAAATTGTATATTTGGACATTAAATGCTAAAAATGCAAACGATGCCTATTTTTGTAATTTTTATTTTTTTGTAAAACAAACTTAATTACTAACAATTGTAGGATTAAATCCTACATGCAAAAATGTGACAATTTTTTGTATTTTTATTAATTTAACAAATAAACATGCACAGACATACAAATAATTATTCAAAAATATCACAAAATTGCACACCAAGGAAAATCATTTTATTTTGTGAATTTTTTTGGGAGTAATTCTCATATTGGGCAAAAATCACGTGCTTACACTAAGTGTTGAAAACTTAAATGATATTTTTAAATGTATTCCGGGCTGGGAACTTCAGTTTTGTAAATGCCCAAGGGGCTTATTATATTATTTTCTGGACTGATTATAAAGTGACTTGAAACAGTGGTAACAATGACACTGTGTGATATACTTGAAACAGTGGTAACAATGACATTATGTGATATACTTGAAATAGTGGTAACAATGACACTGGATGATATACTTGAACAGTGGTAACAATGGCACTGTATGATATAAATTGGTCAGGTAACAATGGCTGACCGGTCAGGTAACAATGGCTGACCAAGATATTGCGCTTGGACTGTAGGAGCCCCTCCGGAGTCTGTACACACCCCCAGTGAGCGCCGTCGACGATAAATAAATAGGGATGGCTCGGGCTGCACGCCGCAGTGGGTACGGGAATGTACCATCATATGCATTGCATTGTATTCATGTATTTGTATCTATACTGTTGTTTAGCTGCTCAGTTCCATATGTTGCTGCATATTTGGATTTTAGCTTACTTTGTGTATTTACTGAGTTTTCTTATCTTCGGATTGTAGTTACTTTTATTACTCACTGGGTCGGAGTACTCACATTACTCCCTGCACCATGTGTGCAGATACAGGCATAGCTGAGTTCGCTCATGAGCGCTGATTCTTTCCAGGCCAGGCGGTGCTAGGAGTAACGAGGTAGCTGTTGACGTCCGCAACCCCGTTTTCTCCCTTATCTTTGTTATTTATGATAATTCGAGACTTTGTAAAATATTAGTAAACTCTGTAGTAGCTCATGACTTGTGACACCCCGATTTCGGGCTGAGTTGGGATGGTTTTCCTTATTCTATCACGTTTATTTCGCATTTAAAATTATATTGCCCATGATTTAGACTTATTCCTGCTAAGTAATTATAAAGAGATGTACTGTTTTGTTGATTGGATGGCCTTGTCCTCACGAGAGGCGCCATCACGACCGGTTTGGGATTTTGGGTCGTGACAAGTTGGTATCAGAGCCTAGGTTACTTGGTCTCACGAGTCATGAGCCGGTTTAGTATAGTCTCGCGGATCGGTACGGAGACGTCTGTACTTATCCTCGGGAGGCTGCAGGACCTTTAGGAAAACTTCACATTCTTGAATTCTTATCGTACGTCCTCGATTCAGCTTGAAAAGAAACTTTTGAAATTCCTTCCGCGTGATTGTATGCACCAACGGGCGCTCAGTATCAGATGTGTCTCGATGGCTTTTGATTCCCCGATCGAGGGGCGAGGTGTAATCTCTGTGAGTTTGAAGTTAGACCAGTCAGGAGGACTTGAGGCCAAATCTTTGCCAATGGCTTGAGCACCGAGGTGTTGATTTTGTGAGCAAGTGTTTTGAACTCATATGTTCATTATTGTCCTTGTTAGCCAGAATGGAGGTTGGATATCCACGTGATGAGTATGTTAGTATTGCGAGGTGTATTTGTACGACTTGGTAGTGGCGAAGAAGCCTACTGGATAGTAGATGAACTGTTAAGTGATTCGTTTCTTATTGTGATTTGTTGAGTAGCCCGAGTTATGGGCGCGTGAAGAATATTTTTCGTGTCTCCTAGTTAGATAAGTCTGGGAGCTGAGATCGCTTCCGTAAATGTATTATGACGAAATCGTTGAGTCAAGGAGACCACCTTGAAGGTCGAAAATATTAAAGGAAGAATATGTTCCTACTTGGTTGAATAGCCCAATAATGGAGGGTTGAAGGGTATTTTCTATGTGTTATGATTCAAATAGGTGCAACGCATGTCCATGTATCAATTTAGATTTATGTAATTGATATGCATTGTGATGCTTTGTCAAGTTATGGATGTATTGTTAGGATGGTTTTGGTGATTCTCTGGCAGGTGGATAGGACCAATTACAAAGGAGGCTCTGTCGAAATTTTTGAAAAATTTAGGACTTAAAAAAAATTGGTCGCCTAGAGAGTGGGCTTAACTGTTGTGTGAGTAAATGCAAGAATTGCAGAAGAGTTAAAATTCCAGATGATTCGTGTTTCCACAAGCTTATGATGGAGTGAGTTTAATCTCACCATGATATTACGACAGCAATAGAGTATATGTGTTATGATCTATGGCTTCGAGCCAAGTTGGGGAGCTTGCTGTTGATTAGCTGATTGCACAGTTTAATACCTGCGTGAATTCTGGTTATTGGCGTATTGGTGGGTTATTGTAGCTACGGAAAATGACCATGAGTGGTAATTTGAGTAAATAAATTGTTGGATGCATGCTATGGTTAGCCTTATTGGCTCATGTTCAGACTTGAGGGAAGATTCATGATTTATGCCTCGTATAGGTGCAGGCTTCGAGGGAAGTGATCCCTCTAGGTGCTTTATCGAGAGGGTATTCATATGTTATAAAATTCAGTAGAGTTGGTTGCATTCGGGGCCAAGTCAGAGTTGGGTGGCTCTCAATAGCGGTCCTAGTTAATTCAAGAGGTAAAGTGTGGTGCCTAATGATTTTGAGTCTATAAGTATGGTTAAGAGTCAAGCTTTTGAAGCAGCTTATGAATAAAGGCACAGAATGTTCTAAGATGTTTTGACTTGCGATGTAGCATTTGAGAGACATGGAATGGTCATGGTATTTGAGACAGGATGGTCTCGTGATTTAAGGTCACTCGGGGTGAGTTTGGTTGAAATAAGTTAGGTGTTAAAGGGAGATATTATTATTTCTAAGGCAATCAAGGATAAATTGGAAAGAAGTAGATTGATTAGCCATAGTTGAGTTAGTATACTGGTGTCAGTGATCGGTTCGTTTAGCGTAATCGAGTTATGAATGTGAGGCTTGTCGGCCGCAGTGATTGATGTTATTCTGAAGCATTCTTTTGTTAGGGCCTATTATAAGTAGGCGGATCCAAGAAAGTGTTATGGTGGCTTGGATAACTACTTAGAGATTGGCATATTCGACGATTATGAGGATTCGCCTGTATGCTGCTATAGTTCTCCTAAAGTGAGTTAAATGGAAAGTCTTATGTGATGAAGTATTAGCCTATCGGCAGTTCCATAGTTGTGATGGAAATCGCGTCTATCGTATATTGGCACGTGAGGTGCAGTGAGTGGTATGGAATTTGAAGTAAGGACCAAGGTTGCAGTTTGGTCAATGACTGTGATGTCACGATCTCAGATGAGCAGTATATGAGTTTCAGTGTTTTGAGTAAGATGGGTATTGACGTCAGTATCACCTGAGGTCGGTGTTCTGTGAGAAAGGCTTTGCATCCTGGTTAGGGATTCTTGATCGCTTTTCAGCGTTAGTGCAGCTGGTGGTTTGGATGTGCAGACCCGTTAATTATTTCGGAAGATGGTGGGAGCTTGTCCTACAGGAATATTGTATAAGTGTGACATGTAGTCACTTGATTAATTAGAAATTTAAACCAAGTATGAGGATTTTGGTAATATCATCCATTTGAGAATTTATGCCTGGAGGGCACTCTGTTTATTGGGTTATGGACCTGTGAAAGATTATTGGCCTAGCTTGGCACGATCAGGATCGACTTGAGGTCGGTTGATAGGTTTAAATGTGGAAGTGAGCCTTACGTCAGGCCAGTTGTGTTTATTTCAGCAATGCGCTCTTTATGGAAGGATAGTCGCGGTCTTATTTCGTGGTCAGTTAATTCATGTAAAGATATATTGCACCATATGAGTTGTGAGACGGCTTGGTAAATTCCTTATGTGTTGAGGTTCCGCTCAACGGTGATGTTATATGAGCAGGATGAGACTTAGATCATGTATCGCACCTCAGTTGTGCTTGAGTTTGTAGCCTATAGCGCTATATGTTTCCTTGGGAATGATATTATGCACCTTAGTGTGTTTATGACCGATATTCGGTATTTTGATGTGATGAGCTATTCAGCTCGACGTATATCTCCTTATGTGAGTTCTATATGTGGATCGGGTGACACACCGCCATGGGTATGTTGTTTGGATCGGGTTGTACGCCGCAACAGTATGATGTTCAGTTCAGTGCCCATATTTGCTTTTGTGTGTTCTGTTTCCCTGTTTTCTGAGGAAGTCTATGTTAGTGTGCGAGTTGAGTAGTTCCTTCTAGAGTTCGCCTTCCTTTTGTATCGCGTTCGAATTGATAGCATACTGGCACATTGTGGCGTCTTGTGGGATTTTTGATTATGTCTGAGGTGGCTTATTGCCTGAGCAGTTCGTACTGGGTGAGACGAGGTTACTAGATTTGGGGTCAGTGCAAACTGATTATATGAAGTATATTATAGAGCAAATATCATTCTTTGGTTTGCGACAAGGTAATTGAACTTGTCAGGAGTCTAGATCCAATGAATTGTTGATTCAGCAGTTGGTTGTGAATTTCGGCACATCTCTTCAGTCGTATCGGTGTTAGAAAAAAAAATATAAAAATATATATAAAAAAAGAAAAAACTAGAGCAAGACCTGTGTAGATCATGAGATGCAATGGGAGCATCAGATTCGTGGAATTTCGACCATTATGTTTAAAGAATGTTATTGTGGTTCTATGAGTAAGTGATGCAAAGTGTGAATTCAGCAAAGTTATGCAGTCATGTTTGGGTACAACGTGTGGAGATTGATATGGTGGTCGTATGTTGGAAACAGACTTGGCAGGGAAATTCAGGATGTTGGAATTGGGCCTAATGGCTTATTTGCTTGAATAAATAAGTATATCTACAGAATTATCGAGCTAATGTGCTCAACGGAGTAGTGGTAGCATGGGAAGGTGCATGATGTGTTAAACAAGTGATTTTGGACTACTTCAGTGTAGTTCTCAGCACGTTCGAGGACGAACATATGTTTAAGTGGGGGAGATCTGTAACGACCCGACCGGTCGTTTTGAGCTCCGACGCGTCATTCAGCAGTTTGAGGCCATGAGCGGCTTCATCTCAGGTATATTGACTTGTGTGTACGGTCAGAATTAAAATTCAGGAAGTTTGGAGTCAAATCTAAATGGAAATTCTCATTTTGAAAGCTTAAAATTGAAGAAATGAACTAGGATTAGAATTTTGAGTAAACGACCTCGGAATTGAGATCTGAAAGTTCCAGCATGTTCGTATGATGATTTCGGACTTGGGTGTGTGTCCGGATTTGGTTTTGGATAACCCGTGAGCATTTTGGCGTATATTGTGGAAGTTAGTATTTTAGAAGAATTTCATAAATTTGGGTTGGAAGGCATTTTAGAGTTATAGATGTGTGTTTGGGATTCCGAGTCTGGGAATAGCTCCGTATGGTGATTCTGGAGTTGGGAGCGCGATCGGAAGTGAATTCGGATGTCCGGAGGTCATTTTGAAGTCATTTGGCTAAATATAGAAATTTGAAGGTTTTTGAGAAAATTCGACCGGAAGTGGAAATTTTGATATCGGGGTCGGAATGCGATTCCGAAAGTTGGTGCAAGTCCGTAATGTCGAATATGACTTGTGTGCAAAATTTGAAGTCATTCGGACTAGTTTTGGTAAGGTTTGAGACACTTAGTCTCTTTTAAGAAAGCTTAAGTTGGAAAAGTCAACCGGATATTGACTTATGTGTTAGAGGGCTCGAAATGTGAATTTTATGGTTCGGATAGCTTCGTTAGGTGATTTGGGACTTAGGAGTGTGTCCGGAATATTTTTGTGATGACCGGTGTAGAATTAAGCTTGAATTGGCGAAGTTGGTATTTTGGCGAATTCCGGTTGATAGGTGAGATTTTGATCCGGGAGTCGGAATGGAATTCCAAGAATTGCTGTAGCTTTGTTATGCCATTTTGGATATGTGTGCAAAATTTCAAGTCATTCGGGCATATTTTGGTCGAGTTTTGATCGAAAGCGCGTTTTGGAAGTTTTAAAGGAACTTAGACTTGAATTCGGTGTAATTCGATAATTTTGGTATTAGTCGAGGTGTTTTGATAATTGTAACAAGTTTGAATAATATTATAAGATGTATTGGTATTTTTGGTTGAGGTCCCGAGGACCTCGGGATGATTTCGGATGGCTAACGGGAACTTTTGAAGTTGAAAATTTCATAATAGACGAAAGTTGTAAATGGGTGCGCACAAGGCCTCACTTTGAACGATAATATCTCTTGTTATATAAGGAGTTGTGTGAGCTAAAGCCTATTAAATTAAAGCCCTTTGAGTCTAGTTTCCAACGCAACAAGCCGTTCGTTATTTGGAAGTGTATACAGGAAGTTATGACCATTTCACGGATCAGGTGTCAGAGCGCGAAGTATCGCACGAAGTCGCGCATTTCGCGCGTCTGAGGCAGAATGCTCAGCAAAACGCGCGAACAAACGCGCGAACAACGCACGAACTACGCGACTGAAGGTTTTTAAGTACCCCAAGACCAGCCTAGAGAGTTCCCAACTCATTTTTGGGGTTAAGGCTTGCTCTCTCAAGGGGATTTCGTCCCAAACTTCATCCCTATGATCCTAAGGTAAGATTTTTGGAGTATTTTGAGTTGATTACTACTCCCAAACACTTATATTAACATGGATTGATCTTAAAAATCCTTAGATTTTCAAGAAATTCCTTCAAGAACTCAAAGGAGGGTTTTGCAAGATTTTTTCCAAAAGGTAATCCTACACTCTTAGACTCACATATATGGATATATTATGGAAATATGAGTATGAATCAAGTATTACAACTTATTGTATGGTGGTTGGAAGCCATAAATTCCCAGTTTAAATACATGAACATGGTAGGGATTTAAAGGTGTTTATTTGATGGAATTTTTGTTGGTTTGGGTGTAAATGGTTGATCACACATATGATGTTAGGAGTATAAATTGTTAAAAAATAATAGTGTGATGAATTGTTGGTTAATGATGATAGTTGGAGGAACCAATGCTATAGTTAAGAGGTGTAAATATTTATGCCTACAAGATGTTTGATAATATGCCTAAATGGCATAATTTATGGGATCATTATAGTATCATTAAGGGGCGAATTTCAGATATGTATGGTTAAAACCCCGTCTTTTAGAAATCGAACTTCATCGAGGTTTGTGTGATTTTTGGCAGATTCGTCACACGAGGAGGCCAATTAGAGAGGCAAGGGCATAACGAGCTAGAGGTGAGTAATAGATGTAAATGCTGTTCTAATGGTTTGAAACCCCGGACTTTCACATCGTAACGCTATATTGAGGCGTGACACGCACTCCATGGCGAGTGCGGGGTCGGATACTATTGGGGATTGTGACTTGGTCCATCCCGTGTGATGTTTATACTATACTGGCGATTGATACATATACTTCATTGATATTACGGGGCTTGATGCCATGTTTGGGGCCTTGTGCCGATTTGTAAAATCTTTCGAGGATTGATATTACTGCTTAGCATGATTTGCATATCATTTAATTTCAGTCCAAGGTTTTAAATGCTGTTTTGCAAACTCAGCCATAATTCTAAGTGTTGAAAACTTAAATGATATTTTTAAATGTATTCCGGGCTGGGAACTTCTGTTTTGTAAATGCCCAAGGGGCTTATTATATTATTTTCTGGACTGATTATAAAGTGACTTGAAACAGTGGTAACAATGACACTGTGTGATATACTTGAAACAGTGGTAACAATGACATTATGTGATATACTTGAAATAGTGGTAACAATGACACTGGATGATATACTTGAACAGTGGTAACAATGGCACTGTATGATATAAATTGGTCAGGTAACAATGGCTGACCGGTCAGGTAACAATGGCTGACCAAGATATTGCGCTTGGACTGTAGGAGCCCCTCCGGAGTCTGTACACACCCCCAGTGAGCGCCGTCGACGATAAATAAATAGGGATGGCTCGGGCTGCACGCCGCAGTGGGTACGAGAATGTACCATCATATGCATTGCATTGTATTCATATATTTGTATCTATACTGTTGTTTAGCTGCTCAGTTCCATATGTTGCTGCATATTTGGATTTTAGCTTACTTTGTGTATTTACTGAGTTTTCTTATCTTCAGACTGTAGTTACTTTTATTACTCACTGGGTCGGAGTACTTATATTACTCCCTGCACCATGTGTGCAGATACAGGCAGAGCTGAGTTCACTCCTGAGCGCTGATTCTTTCCAGGCCAGGCGGTGACTAGGAGTAACGAGGTAGCTGTTGACGTCCACAGCCCCGTTTTCTCCCTTATCTTTGTTATTTATGATAATTCCAGACTTTGTAAAATATTAGTAAACTCTGTAGTAGCTCATGACTTGTGACACCCCGATTTCGGGTTGAGTTGGGATGGTTTTCCTTGTTCTATCACGTTTATTTCGCATTTAAGATTATATTGCCCATGATTTAGACTTATTCCTGCTAAGTAATTATAAAGAGATGTACTGTTTTGTTGATTGGCTGGCCTTGTCCTCACGAGAGGCGCCATCACGACCGGGTTGAGATTTTGGGTCGTGACACTGATATTAAGTGTTATAAGTGTGGAAAGTTTGGTCATATTTCTCCAAATTGCAAGCTTCAAAAGCTGAAAACCTTAGAACTCGATGATGAGTTACGTGATAAGGTTTATGGCTTGTTATACACTTCAGGATCGGAATCTGACTATTACTCTGAGACTGAATCTGAAGACGAAGTTGAGTTAATTGATTTTTCTGATAATAATAAAAATGTTGATGCTTCTTGCATTGCCTGTAAAGGTGATATTTGTCTTGTGATAGTGACGAATTTTATAAATTGCAATCACAATTTCATAATCTAAATATGAAAACTATTACATCTGATAATGTAATAGAACTTTTAAAAGAAGTTATAGATGAAAAACTTCGTGAAAAAATTATTAGTTTAGCTGCAAGTTCTAGTTCTAGTAGTTCAAAACCTTTTGAAAAATACAAGAACGAATTTGAACATTTTGCGCCTTATTCTTTATCTGAAATTAATAGACGACTTCAAAAATCCAGTACGCTTAGAAGAGATACTTCTTTTGATGATTTAAAAGAAGAAATTGAGAATTTGAAAAGGAATATTAAGTCTCTTAAGCAAAATCAAATGATTTGCGATCACCGAATTACTCAAATTGAGAAAAATAATTCTCTACCTGAATTTTCGACTAAAGAAATTTCTGAATTTTCTAATGATAAAGGAAAAGAAATTTCTGATATAACTGAAGAAAAATCTGATCTATTTTTAGGTATGATGCAAATTATTACTGCACATAAATGGTATATTAAATGTACTATTTTGATCGATAATAATTTTTCTATAACTGATATAGCTATGATTGATAATGGTGCTGATGTAAGCTGTATTCAGAAAGGATTAATTCCAACTAAATATTTTCAAAAGACCACTCATTTGGTTAAATCTGCTTCTGGTCATGCTCTAGATATAGAGTACAAACTACCAAAATACCCATATTTGCCAAAATAAAGTCTGTATTCCTCATTTCTTCTTTTTGGTAAAAAAACCAGTTATACCCTCCAATTATACTTGGAACCCCTTTTATTAATGTTATTTATCCTTTTAATAACATAGATGAACATGGTTTTTCTGCTACTTATCAAGATAAGAAGATAAGTTATTCTTTTGTTACAGATCCCGTAACTAGAGATATTAATGCCTTGATTAGTATGAAACAAAGGCATGTTGATTCATTACAATTAGAAATATTAAGCATGAATATATTCGATACTTTACAATATGCTAAGTTCAGCAAAAGATTAAATTGATTGCTGAAAAGATGGCTATTGATGTTTGCGCCGATCACCCTAGTGCCTTTTGGAACCGGAAAGGCATATTGTAACTCTTCCTTACGAAGAAAACTTCTCCGAGGATGATATTCCTACTAAATTTCGACCTTTCCAGATGAATGCTGAATTAGTTGAATTCTGCAAAAACGAGATTGATAGTTTTTACAAAAGGGTTTGATAAAACCCTCGAAATCTCCTTGGTCATATTCTGCCTTTTATGTTAATAATGCTGCAGAAAAGGAACGAGGTATTCCTCGACTAGTTATAAATTATAAACCATTAAATAAATATCTAAAATGGATTAGATATCCTATCCCCAATAAAAGGGACTTGCTATCTAGATTATATGACGCCAATATATTTTCAAAATTTGATTTAAAATCTGGATATTGGCAAATTCAAATTTTTAAAGAGCATACTTATAGAACTGCTTTTAATGTTCCATTTGGGCAATATGAATGGAATGTCATGCCATTTGGTTTAAAAAATGCCCCTTCTGAATTTCAGAAAATTATAAATGATATTTTTAACCCTTATCTAGATTTTATCATCCTTTATATTGACGACATATTAGTATTTTCTATAACATTGGAGATACATATTAAGCATCTTGATATTTTTAAGAAAATTGTTATACAAAACGGTTTAGTAATTTCTAAACCAAAGATGAGTCTATTCCAAACGAATGTTCGTTTTTTGGGTCATAATATTTGCCAGGGGAAAATTACCCCAATACAAAGATCAATTGATTTTGCCTCGAAATTTCCTGATGTTATTACTGACAGGACTCAATTACAAAGATTTTTGGGAAGTTTGAATTATATATCCCCTTTCTACAAAAGTTTATCACGGGATCTAGCTCCTCTATACGATAGGCTGAAAAAGGATCATAGGCAGCCTTGGACTGACCAGCATACTGCGTTAGTCAAAAGTATTAAACAGCGTATTAAATCTTTACCTTGTTTAACCCTTGCTAATCTTTCTTGGCAAAAGGTTATCGAGACAGATGCGTCTAATGTTGGCTATAGAGGGATTTTAAAACAAGTGAATACCTAATAAGATTTCACTCTGGTAAATGGACCGAAGCCCAGAAGAAATATGCTACTGTGGCGCATGAAATGTTAACAATTGTTAAATGCGTTCTGAAATTTTAAGACGACTTGTATAACCAAAAGTTTTTGATAAAAACTGATGCTCAATCTGTTAAATATATGTTTGACAAAGATTTTAAGCACGATGCTTCTAAACTAATATTTGCTAGATGGCAGGCTCAGCTGGCCCCTTTCGATTTTGAAATACAATACAAAAAAGAAATTGATAATTCCCTTCCGGATTTCCTATCCCGGGAATATTTAGAATAAAGTATGAGTTATTATACCATGACTTTAGGTGATAAGGTATTAATCACTATTCTTAAAGTGATTCATTTAAACAGAGACTTAAAGGGTCTCATACTTGATAAAATTATGGTTGACATCATTAAAAATATTGAAGAAGAATGCTCTAGTCTTAAAGTTATTACTGATATTCTTCAAATAATTGAAAATGAATTCCCCAGCCAGAATTATATCGGCAATAGAATTCTGATATCTTTTTTAATTACTAATGACTTGCTATTTATGCAGAATGGACCCTTCATGGGCTACCAGGGGCAGAGGTAGGGGAAGATCTTCCCCTAGTAAGTCTTATTCTCAAGGATCGTCATACGGATCCTCATCAAATTCTCCAGTAATACAAAGAGGAAAAAAGAGTTTGATAAACTCGAAGGTACCTCATACCGGTGAATCATCAGGACATTCTATACATCTGGAAGATATTCCAGAAGATAGTCCTTTATATGGACATCTGCAAGTTTATTTGGCATCCAAAAAGCAAAGTGATACTTTTGCTTCAATTGCTAAAGAAGAAGACAACGATGATATCAAGTCATACGAAAAATTACCAAAGAAAGAAATGATATTTCTCCTTGAAAATTCTGAGATTCAGAGAAAAGAAGAACCTTGGAAAATATTCCAGAGATATCTGATTAATGGATTATACTACCCGGGTGAATCATATAAAACCCGCACTTATTATGAGACTATCCTAATCAGTACAGGTAGTGCAGAATTCCAGCACTTTTCGGGTTATAACACAAATGAAAACGTTTATAACTTTTCAAAAATCATTATCAAACAGATTATATCTGTTGAAGAATGGGGATTTCAACAATGAAAGAAAGGCAGATAAGCCTTAATAAATCACCTATGAATTTTACTTATTGGGATTATATCCAAGCATTTGATAGGGTGCTTTATTATAATAATGAGAGACATAAACATACTTGGTTTATTAAAGTATGTGCAAAGGTATTTACAGGACCAATCCCTAACTGGTTTTTAAATTGGTGGTCATACCACGGTCCCACAACAAAAATTCTGCCTGAACCATTCCTTAAGTTATACAAAGAATGGGCAAAAGTTTCACCGTTCCTAACCGAGTTATATCACGCAGATCATATCTGTTACCTAGAAAAAATTGATCAAATTTGCTTCTTTATTGAATTCTCTATCCCATGGATTCATAAATGGACTCCTGAATTAGGTTTTACAGAAGAACAAATCCCTTGCTTATATAGGGTATTTTACAACAATTTTTGGGACAAATTGATGAAGACTGATCCCAAAACAAAAACATTATATGGACAAGAATTATTGGATTCTATTAAAACACAAATCCAAATATATTCAACAACCCCTCAAAAGAAGATGATAGAGGAGAGCACAGTTAAACATATTGCTCGAAGAATCTCAATTCAAGAAGGAGATAAAATTGATTTGATAAATCAATACTTGGAAGAAGTGAAAAGAAACTTGCTTCAGACACTAGATCAGTGCGAAAAGTCAGACACATCAATGCGAAGTGAAACAAGTGGTGATGACATCGTGGAAGATTCACAACCAATACAACCAGAGATGATACTATCTGACAGAGATATAGAAAAGGTGGAAGATTTCCTCCAACAAATGCAAAATTTGGACAAGAAAAAGACTTGACAGCTTACCAGCCGCCAGGACCCACTCAACAGTAGATTCACTGTTCATCCACAGTAGAAACACTGTGTAGGGACCCGGATGTGGGACCCAATTTACTATTTTAGATTCTTTTTTTTTCTTTATATAGAGGACTTCTTCATTTGAAGAAAGGAAGAGTCGGAACCCCCTCTCTCTCTACTCTCTCTCTCTCAACTCTCTTTGTAAAGATTTAGCTTGTTAGTTTGTAAATCAGTTGAAGATTAATAGAAGTTTTGAAGTTCAGTTCATCTTCAGGGCCTTGCTTCTCGGCCTTCGAGGTATTTATTCTATTTCTTTTTAGTATTTTATATACTTAGTTTCTCTCCCCAGCCGTGACTATGTCCGGCTAAACAGATTCATATCTATGTTGAAGAACTAATTTCTCTTGCATATTAACCATGAAGAATCCAGACTCTTTCAAAATATAAAGAAATTTTAATATAGTTTCTTGGCTTGGTTCCAAGATGGTGGTACAGTCGACTCTGGTACTACTCTTATTGGCTTTGCCTTAGTGGCTACGTCTAGCCAGCTGTGACATTAAAAGCCCGCTGAAGTTGTCAAAAGGGTTATCTCTTTCACAGTTAGAACTGCTAGACACATGGGCTCAATAAGAGTATGTATCAGACCTAGACAGGCCCCTTGCTTGGGTAAAAGGATATAGATCCTTCCATACAGTCATTAAACTATAATAGAATTCCCGTATATTTCGAACCTTTATTGGTCGTGCGGACTACCGCCAACCATCTAAGGTACTGAAGCAGCTAGATATGGATGGTCGTGCGGTCTACCGCCCGCCTACCTAGAGTACATATTATATATATATATATATATATATATATATATATATATATATATATATATATATAATATGTCAATTATACTATATATATTATACACACTACTAAAAAACAGTTGTTTAGCTACGCAACAGTACCGACAGACTTTTTTCTATAACTTATAGTAATTAGTAAGTGTATTAGTTGTAATTAGCTTATATATTGATACTACACTAAGTATAAGTCCTTTAGTAGTATCCTTAGGTAATGTTAGGTTCGATTCGACCGTAAATTGATAATTACAATTCGTAGAAGTGTAGTAGTGACAATTAGCTTATATAAATTGATAATTGCACTAAGCATAAGTAGGTTGGCCAATGATTTATTCTAAATTCATAATTACACTACCTAAATGTACAGTATTTGGTTGACTATACTGTACATTTAGGTAGTATTTATTCTATATTATACTATATATAGATATAGACATCTTAATATAGCTAATGTTATATCGAATATAGCTTATATACTATACACATAGTATATATATTATACTATACTATATATACAACAACAACAACAACATTCCTGAATGCAGCTTACATCTGCACCACTATCAATCATAGCTATATTAGGTATGATGCAAATTATTACTGCACACAAATGGTATATTAAATGTACTATTTTGATAGATAATAATTTTTCTATAACTGATATAGCTATGTAATAGAACTTTTAAAAGAAGTTACTGATGAAAAACTTCGTGAAAAAATTATTAATTTAGCTGCAAGTTCCAGTTCTGGTAGTTCAAAATCTGTTGAAAAATACAAGAACGAATTTGAAAATTTTGCACCATATTCTTTATCTGAAATTAATAGAAGACTTGTTTTAATCCTTTTATCTTGATAATTAGGAGAAAAACCATGTTCATCTATATTATTGAACGGGTAAATAGCATTAATAAAAAAAATATTGATACTTCTTGCACTGCTTGAATATTGTAATTTTTCTAAAAATTCATCTTCAAGAAAATCCATTACTGCCAATAAGGTACTAGCAGTATTTTCTTTTGAAGTACTAGCAATATTATCTATCTCAGTAATCTTAGCACCGAGATCTGTATTAATCACCACAGAATTTTCTAATCTGAAATCCTTTCATCCAAAGCTATATTTGAAGCTTTTAATTCCGAGATTTCTTTCTTGAGATAACTTATCTCAGTACTTAAATCTTGGACAGTAGCAAGCCTTTCAGGCTGAGACTTATTTTTCACCATCTTTCTGATTTCAGACATGGTGTAAGGTCCTTTTTGAGATGAGATTTCTTCCACCTCTGTTCCTACCTCTGGATTCGTAGGAATTTTATCTATTAGCTGGGACCTTAATTCAGGGTCTTTAATAACCCTTAGTAAATCAATCAAATTGTCATTAGACAAAACATTAATCTTTAAATCCTAAATTGGGAGTAGATATTAAAAAGTTCATCGTCGATATTACAACAATGATTTGAGCATTTTCCCTTATTACAGGACTCTTGCTCTTCTTCAGAAGATGAAGTATAACTTTCTTCATGAAGGACCCTTAGGTCTTCACATGTTGATGAAAATCCTTCATCAGTATCAGATATTTCTGGAGAAGAATTCAAAAGAATCTTACATAAAGAATCTTTGATATGATCGTCTGAATCCAGTTCTTTAATCTTATCTTTGATCTTGCAATCTTTTGCATAATGGCCTACTCTACCACATTTATAACAAGCCTGAGGGTTTTTTGATTTAATAAAACCCTTTTTGGCTTTATGGAAAGCCTTTCTTTTTTGGGTCTTTTCGCGCCGTTTTTCTGGCGAACCCTTTTTTCTCTTGAAATCCTTTTTATGGGATTTCTTTCTTCTGGACGGTATATCAATGGCGAATTGTTCACAGAATTCACCTAATTGTTGTGTCTCAATGAGACGATGTTTCTTGATTTGTTGGTTTAGCTTGATCTCATTACACGGAGCTGAACCTTCCTGAGTGCATACACTAAATAGTTTACCATATGAGTAATTGTTATAATCAATACTCATTCCTGTGTCTCTAAGGACTTTTTGAATCCTTTCAGCAAATAATGGCGGGAGTCCATCTATGAATTTAGACTTCCAATGAGTACTATTACTCTCTGGCAATTCCATCACTCTGGCTAAGAAAGCATCTTTATACCATCTAAAAGATGTGAGGGTTTTACACCTCAAATTCTGGAGCATTGTTCTAATGGTTTCACTATTATCAGACCATCTTCCAGAAAAGTTTTCAATGATATTCATGACTAAAGAATAGACTGGGTTTTGGACGATCTTATCATCTTCAGTCTTGGTTGCATGCATTATTTGAAAGCGTTGGTCTTGGGTGAGATAATTATCCCACCAGCCTTTCAGTTGACCAGTAAATCTGGCAATAATCATTTCTGCAATTGCCCTATCTGTATTCTTATTAACTTTACAGATAGTACTGTACATAAGCATTCTATGTACTATCGTATAAATTTGCCTTTCGGAAAGACCATCTATGTTCCATTCATAGATATCTGACCCACTATAACCTTGGTGGTAATGGTCATTATCTTGTTCTTCTATTAGAACATCTTGGGGTGTTGGCCTAGGATAGTAAAACATTCTTTGATAGGGTTTTAGAGCATACTTTTCAGAGATTTTATTAATCTCGTCATCTACTTTCAGATTGCTAGTAGATGCATGCTCTAAACTTAGAGGACTAACTCTAAATTCACCTAACTTCTTAACAAGAAGTTCTTCAATATTTTCTAGACTTATGTCATCCAGACTTTTTAATTTAAAGTCTTTTACCCCAGGAGGTGGTTGGATACTGGTAGTAGCGATCTTCTCTTTACCTTTAGTATCCTTTTGTTGGATTTTTTGGACTTCAGTGTCACGACCCCAACACCGGTCATGATGGCGCCCAACACACTGCTAGGCAAGCCCGACCATTCAACAACATTATCCCAAATTCTTATTCAGATTATAGATAAATATCACAGAGAATTTACTAAGTCATTTCATTCAAGTGTATAATTAATAATAAAATCTACGGAAGTTTAATTAAAATACTACACCATAGCCCAACAGAATACGGTGTCACGAATATGAGCCTCTAATGCAGAATATCCACCTATTACAAGTCTGTCTAGGAAAAATATGGAATAAAAGATAGAGATAGATGGGAGAGATCAAGGCTGCGAATTCCATGCAGCTACCTCGATACTCCCGGATACTGCTGCTCAGCTAAACAAATCCTCACTCAGCCTATAGTGTACCTGGATCTACACACAAGGTGCAGGGAGTAATGTGAGTACTCCGACCCAGTGAGTAATAAACATAAATAAAGGCTGAGAATAAGAAATCATGGAAAAATACAAAGTAAACTATGACTGACAGTTTAGAACAATAATTAGTGAAGCAACAAGTCAATTAAATCATAGTACCAATTACTCAGACAAGTATAACAGATAAAAACAAATGCATGAGTGCAATGCAATACATATGATGGTACACTCTATGCATGAGTGCAATGCAATGCATATGATGGTACTCTCTAGTACCCACTACGGCGTGCAGCCCGAGCCATCCATTTTATTTATTGTCGACGACGCTCACTGGGGTGTGTACAGACTTCGAAGGGGCTCCTACAGCCCAAGAGCAATATCAAGCCATCTCGTGGCATCAAATCTAGGCCCTCAGCCTCATATCAATATCAGTATAATTACCCAGGCTCTCGGTCTCAATATCAATGTAATCAACCAGGCCCTCGGCCTCAATATCAATGTAATCAACCAGGCTCTCGGCCTCAATATCAATATAACACTGCTGCGGCGCGCAGCCCGATCCATGCTCAGTCCAGAAATCATCATAAGCCCCTTGGGCATTTGTAAAACAGTAGTTCTAAGTCCGAAATATCATTTAAGTTTTCAAATCTTAGAAAGTGTCACGACCCAATTCCCAAACCTGGTCGTGATGGCGCCTCTCATGAAGACAAGGTCAGTCATTCAACACAATTTATCTTTTTAAGACAATTAATTAACACAATTATAGTATAAACATGGTTTAATAATATCCAATAGCGGAAAGTATAGATAAAATACGGAAATCCAACCCAACTCAGCCCTAACCGGGGTGTCACAAGTCATAAGCTACTACAGAGTTTACTAAAATTCTACAAAGTATGGAATTAGGAACAAAGTCTGAAGATTTCATAAATAACAGAAGATAAGGGAGAGAACGGGTCTGCGAATGCCATGCAGCTACCTCGATAACTCCGATGAAAACTGAACAGCAGAAAACTCGCTCTATGCCTCAGGAATACCTGTACCTGCACACATGGTGCAGGGAGTAATGTGAGTATTCCGACCCAGTGAGTAATAAATATAAATAATGACTGAAGGTAAGAAAACACGTTAAGGCATACAACATTCTATACATAAGCAGTGAAATCATTTAAAATAACAATTAAGTGAAACATCATGTGAAATTTCTTTTAAATCAGTAAAACAGGTAATTTGGCAGTAAAATGACGAGTAGAAATCTGCCCCTCGGGCTCAATATCAAAACAACAAGTAGAAATCTGCCCCTCAGGCTCAGTATCAAAATAATAACTAAAAATCCGCCCCTCGAGCTCAGTATCAAAATAATAAGTAGAAATCTGCCCCTCGGGCTCAATATCAAAATAATAATTAGAAATTTGCCCCTCCGACTCAGTATCAAAATAATAAGTAGAAATCTGCCCCTCGGGCTCAGTATCTCAGAATAGTATCAGCCCCTCAGGCTCAGAACAATATAAAGCAACCAGTCAATGAAATAAGAGCACATAATTATTATGGCACATAATGCAGATCAAGAATAAATGCATGAGTGCAATGCAATACATATGACGGTACCCTCTGGTATCCACTGCGGCGTGCAGCCCGAGCCATCCATATTTATTTATCGTCGACGACGCTCACTGGGGGTGTGTACAGACTCCGGAGGGGCTCCTACAGCCCAAGCGCAATATCAAGCCATCTCGTGGCATCAAATCTAGCCCCTCAGCCTCATATCAATCTCAGTATAATCACCCAGGCTCTCAGCCTCAATATCAATGTAATCAACCAGGCTCTCGGCCTCAATATCAATATAACACTGTTGCAGCGCGCAGCCTGATCCATGCTCAGTCCAGAAATCATCATAAGCCCCTTGGGCATTTGTAAAACAGTAGTTCTCAGCCCGAAATATCATTTAAGTTTTCAAATCTTAGAAAGATGGCTGAGTTTGCAAAACAGTATTTAAAACCTTGGACTGAGGTCAAATGATATGCAAAATATGCGAAAGCAGTGATATCAATCCCTGAAGGATTCAAATAATTGGCAAGAAGCCTACAATTGGAAACATGACTGAGGATATAAATTCTTTAACAAAATAAGTGAGGAAAACCAGTTAAAAATCCCCTAAGGGTTCTATAGGTCGGCACAAGGCCCCAAGCATGGCAACAAGCCCAATTCACAATAATAAAGTATACGTCTCAACCAAAAATGTAGTAAAATATCTCTCGAGACGGACCAAGTCACAATCCCCAATGGTGCTCTACCCCACGCCCGTTATCCGGCGTGCAAGTCACCTCAATATAGTGTTACGATGTGAATTTCCGGGGTTTCAAACCCTCAGGACATCATTTACATCTATTACTCACCTCTAGCCGGCCAAATACTACTCCGCGGTGCCCTTTCCTTTCGTATCGACCTCCTCGCACGTTGAATCTGGCCAAAACCACAACAAATACATCATAATAGGCTAAGGGAATATAACCCAATCGAAAAGACTCAAAAAATATCAAAATTCACGAAATTTGCAAAACCCGAGCCCCGGGCCCACGTCTTGAAATTCAGAAATTTTTACATCAAAATGTTCCTTATCTTGCCACGAGTCTATACATACCAAATTCACAAGAATCGGAGTCCATTTGACCCCTCAAATCCCAAATTTAGAATTTCAATCTCAAGCCCTAATTTCTTATAATTTGGCTATGTTTTCATGGATTTCTAGGATGATTCTTCAATAAAATCATGTATTTAACTCATAAAACTTACCTCCAATCGATCTTAGTTGAAACTCCCTTCAATCCCCGTCCAAAAGCTCTCAAAATGACTAAAAATGGTGGAGAAATGGGGTGTTTTTCGCGAATAAAATGTAAACATTCTGCCCAGAATTTTTCGGAATTACCGTTCACCCCGTGTTACTGTTCACGGGGTATTTTTCACGGACACTGTTCCAGGATACTGTTGCGGGGTACTATTCATGACACTATTCACGGATACTATTACAGGGGTACTGTTCACGGCACTGTTCACACTGCTGTAAAAAAATGCAACAGCTTTATTTTTTTCGTGCCTAAATCGATCCGTTAACCTTCCGAAATACACCCGAGGCCCCTGAGACCTCAACTAAAAGCACCAACATGTCTTAAAACATTATCCAAACTTGCTCCAATCGTCAAAACACCTCAACTAACGCCAAAATCATCAAATTATATCGAATTCAAGCGTAAGTTCTTTTAAAACTTCTGAAACACACATTTGATCAAAAACCCGACCAAACGATGTCCGAATGACCTTAAATTTTGCACACATATCCCAAATGACACAATGAAGCTACAACAACTCTCGGAATTTCATTCCGACGCCCGGATCAAAATCTCACCAATCAACCGGAATTCGCCAAAATACTAACTTCGCCATTCAAGCCTAATTCAACACCGGACCTCCAAAATTACTTCCGGTCCTGCTCCTAAGTCACAAATCACCTCCCGGAACTAATTGAACCGTCGAAATTCACATCCGAGCCCTCTTACTCATAAGTCAATGTCCGGTTGACTTTTCCAACTTAAACCTTCTTAAAAGAGACTAAATGTCTCATTTCTTATCAAAATCGCTCCAAATAAATTCTAATGCACCCAATACCGATAATGAAATATGAGGAAGCAGAAAATGGGACGAACGAGACAATAACTCATGAGACGACGGGTCGGATCGTCACATTCTCCCCAACTTAAACAAACGCTCGTCCTCGAGCATACCCAGAGTTGTCCTAGAAGCCAACCAAAAGCTGAATGACCATATCAAGCATAAACCCGGGGATGATCCCACGTCACCCTATCTCACATGGGTCCGATAACGCGTTGTAACTAAGATCACACAATCTAGTCTAGCCCATAAATCATAGAGCCACATTTCACCTTTTCGGAATCATACACAAGATCAGAACCTCACACCTACATTCAGAATAAGTTTGAACCAGCTGTAATAGACCATGCCTGCAACCTTAGGTGCAATTGTATGATATACCAATAACTCAAACAAATGCAGCAATAACTTCCATTCACAGCAGCTGCCCACAACAACCAAATACCGATAGAAATCTCTTATTAGCCAATGTCTCATTCCAACACTCTCATATACTGCCAATGATAATTGAAACACGCAATAAATCATAACCATTGCTCAGATCAACCATTCATGAGGCCATTTCTCCTCTAGCAATTATAGTAACAATTTTTATTTTTTTAAAACCGAACCTCGATATTTACCCATCAAACATGCTGAAATCAAATCCGTTCGTATTCATCAATGACCCCAATGATCACCTCGAATCCAACACACCACTCTAGTGATATGACACCTCAATACGGGCCTAAGCCACAACTTTAATAATACGCACACCAATAAGAAACGGCCTGAACATACTCAAGTCATGAAAAATGTCTCAAACGAAAGAGCCGTACCTCAAGCTCATCAGTACCATCAGCGGACCCAACAAGAACATGCTGCAATACTACCGAAATATCATTAGTTTAATAACATTACCTTTTTATGAAACACATACTCTCATCAAGTCACTTTCAATTAGCAATACTATTTCCCCAATCATATGAAGATCATTCGCCTTAATCATCTGAAGCTTTTTTTCTCTAATCACGTAGAAGAAAATTGCTACACATCTCATGTTCTGCATGATGTACATAGGTATTGTTCTAACTCTTACAATATTGACATGACGGATGAGGTATGCATAAATTCATGACCACTGTCGAGACAACGATTCGTTGGTTCTATACTCCTAGCAAGAACTATCACCTCATTTTGAGCAAAATCATGGTCTTAGATCCTTAATTTACTTCATATACTCAGATTGCACTAATCTTAAATTCAATGATCTCGTCTCACCCAGTACGAACTGCTCAGGCAATAAGCCACCCCAGACATAATCAAAAGTCGCATATGATGCCTCAATATGCCAAAAAGCTACCAATTCGAACGCGGTACAAAAAGGAAAACAAACTCTGGAAGGAATTACCAATCTCACAAACTAATACAGACTTTCCTTAGAAAACAGGAAGCAAGGCATACAAAATAGCATATAGAAAACTATACTCAACATCACACTGTTGCGGCGTGCAACCCGATCCAGATAACATACCCATGGCGGCGTGCCACCCGATCCACACATAGATCTCACATAAGGAGATGCACATCGAGCCAAATTTGCTCATTACAACAAAATACCGAGTATCGGTCGTAAGCATGCTAAGTGCATAATAATATCTCTGAGGGACATATAGCGTTATAAGCTACAAAACTCAAGCACAACTGAGGTGCGATGTACAATCTGAATTTCAAGAGCCAAGATGCTCATATAACGTCATTCCTACATAGATTCTCAACGCATAGCAATTTCTCAAGTCGTCTCACAACTCACACGGCGTAATGTATCACTACGCGAAATATCTACCAATGAAACATCAACCTAACTACTCCTCCATGAGGACGGCGTTACTAAAATGCACATATCTGGCCTGATATAGAGCCATTATTCACATTAAATCTATCCATCGACTTCAAGCCGATTCTGATCACACTGAACTAGTCTAATAACCTTTCAAAGGTCCATAATAACTCCCATTTTTCTCATAACACACAAGAACAACCATCACAATCGGGGTAATCCTCCCCAGTTCACAACCCAATATCCCAAGTGCCCTCCAGGCATGAATCTTTAATTTAACAACACCATCACAAACTTCATACTTGGTTTACATCTTTAATCAATCAAGTGATCACATGCCATACTTATATAATCTTCCCGTGGGACACACTCCCACAACCTACCACAACAATATCTGGAGCGTACCTCCAAACCATCGATCGCACTAACACTGAAGAGCGATCAAAAGTCATTAACCGGGACGCAAAACCCTTTTTACAAAACACCGATCTTAGGTGACGCTGAAGACAATTCCAACTTACCGTAAACATCTAAACTTATCTCCTGCTCATCCGAGCTCATGACATCTTGTCAAAAAATTTCCTTCACTCGTGCCATTCTCGGCCTAATTTCCACAACCAGAACTGATTCACCAGCATGCATCAAATCGGAACTAACATAGTACATAACCGTACAATCCGCTAACCAATAGCAAGATCCCCAACTTGGCTCGAAGCCATAGATCACAACACATATACTCTATTGCTGCCGTAATACCATGGTGAGATTAAACTCACTCCTTCATAAGCTTGTGGAAACACGAATCATCGAAAATTTTAACTCTTATGCAATTTTTGCATTCACTCACACAACAGTTAAGCCGACTCTTTAGGCGACAAATTTTTTTACTAAGTCCCAAATATTTTTCAAAAATTTCGGCAGAGTTTCCTTTGTAATTGGGCCTATCCACCTACCAGAGAATCACCAAAACCATCCTAACAACACATCTACAACTTGACAAAGCATCACAATGTATATCAACAACATTAATCTCAATATTACATGTATTATATTATCAAAATTAATACATGGACATGCGTTGCACCTATTTGAATCATAACACATAGAAAATACCTTTCAATCCTCCATTATTGGGCTATTCAACCGAGTAAGAACATATTCTTTCTTTAATGTTTTCGACCCTCAAGGTGGTCTCCTTGACTCAACGATTTCGTCATAATACATTTACAGAAGCGATCTCAGCTCACAGACTTATCTAACTAGTATGACAAATAGATTCCCCTCATAAGCCAATTACCCACTAGCTTTACCTTTAGTTAATATTTTTTGTATACCTTCCACTGCCATACACATTACACAATCACTTAATCTTCCTGAGTCTAAACTCATACTGTAACATGATATTTACTTCACTCCAAATAGGAGACATAAAAAGATTCATTACGCACCCATAACTTGGGACTACACATCCTATCACAATGGAAATCATACACTCAGTAGTTCATCTATCATCCAGTAGACCTTCCTCATCACTTCCAAGTCATATAGATACATCTCGCAGTACTATCATACTCCTCACGTAGCTATCCAGCCATGATTCCCACTAATAGGGACAATACCGAACATAAAGTTTCAAAACACTTGCTCGCACAATCAGCACCTCAGTGCTCAAGCCATAGGCAAGATCCGGCCTCAAGTCCTCTAGACTGGCCTAAAATCAAACTCACCGAGATCACGTCTCGCCCTTCTATCGGGGAATTACAAGCCATCAAGATAAATCGAATACTGAGTGCTCATTCGCGCATACGAACACGTGGAAGGAATTGTAAGAGTTACTTTTCAAGCTTAATCAAGGACGCACGATAAGAATTCAAGAATGTGAAGTTTTCCTAAAGGTTCTGCAGCCTCTCGAGGATAAATACAGACGTCTCCGTACCGATCCACGAGACTCTACTAAACCGGCTCATGACTCGCGAGACCAATTAACCTAGGCTCTGATACCAACTTGTCACGACCCAATTCCCAAACCTAGTCGTGATGGTGCCTCTCATGAAGACAAGGCCAGCCATTTAACCCAATTCATCCTTTAAGACAATTAATTAACACAATTATAATATAAACATGGTTTAATAATATCCAATAGCGGAAAGTATAGATAAAATACGGAAATCTAACCCAACTCAGCCCTAACCGGGGTGTCACAAGTCATGAGCTACTATAGAGTTTACTAAAATTTTACAAAGTCTGAAGATATCATAAATAACAGAAGATAAGGGAGAGAACGGGTCTGCGAACGCCATGCAGCTACCTCGATAACTTCGATGAAAACTGAACAACAGAAAACTCGCTCTATGCCTCAGGAATACCTGTACCTGCACACATGGTGCAGGGAGTAATGTGAGTACTCCGACCCAGTGAGTAATAAATATAAATAATGACTGAAGGTAAGAAAACACATTAAGGCACACAACATTCTATACAGAAGCAGTGAAATAATTTAAAATAACAATTCAGTGAAACATCATGTGAAATTTCTTTTAACCCAGTAAAACAGGTAATTTGGCAGTAAAATGACGAGTAGAAATCCGCCCCTCGGGCTCAATATCAAAACAACAAGTAGAAATCTGCCCCTCGGGCTCAGTATCAAAATAATAACTAAAAATCCGCCCCTCGAGCTCAGTATCAAAATAATAAGTAGAAATCTGCCCCTCGGGCTCAGTATCAAAATAATAATTAGAAATCTGCCCTTCGGGCTCAGTATCAAAATAATAAGTAGAAATCTGCACCTCGGGCTCAGTATCTCAGAACAGTATCAGCCCCTCAGGCTCAGAACAGTATAAAGCAACCAGTTAATGAAATAAGAGCACATAATTATTATGGCAGATAATGCAGATAAAGAATAAATGCATGAGTGCAATGCAATGCATATGACGGTACCCTCTAGTACCCACTGCGGCGTGCAGCCCGAGCCATCCATAATTATTTATCATCGACGACGCTCACTAGGGGTGTGTACAGACTCCGGAGGGGCTCCTACAGCCCAAGCGCAATATCAAGCCATCTCGTGGAATCAAATCTAGGCCCTCGGCCTCATATCAATCTCAGTATAATCACCCAGGCTCTCAGCCTCAATATCAATGTAATCAACCAGACTCTCGACCTCAATATCAATGTAATCAACCAGGCTCTCGGCCTCAATATCAATGTAATCAACCAGGCTCTCGGCCTCAATATCAATATAACACTGCTGCAGCGCGCAGCCCGATCCATGCTCAGTCCAGAAATCATCATAAGCCCCTTGGGCATTTATAAAACAGTAGTTCTCAGCCTGAAATATCATTTAAGTTTTCAAATCTTAGAAAGATGGCTGAGTTTGCAAAACAGTATTTAAAACCTTGGACTGAGGTCAAATGATATGCAAAATATGCGAAAGTAGTGATATCAATCCCTAAAGGATTCAAATAATTGGCAAGAAGCCTACAATTGGAAACATGACTGAGGATATAAATTCTTTAACAAAATAAGTGAGGAAAACCAGTCAAAAATCCCCTAAGGGTTCTACAGGTCGGCACAAGGCCCTAAGCATGGAAACAAGCCCAATTCACAATAATAAAGTATACGTCTCAACCAAAAATGTAGTAAAATATCTCTCGGGACGGACCAAGTCACAATCCCCAACGGTGCTCTACCCCACACCCGTTATCCGGCGTTCAAGTCACCTCAATATAGCGTTACGATGTGAATTTTCGGGGTTCTAAACCCTCAGGACATCATTTACATTTATTACTCACCTCTAGCCGGCCAAATACTACTCTGCGATGCCCTTTCCTTTCGTATCGACCTCCTCGCGTGTCGAATCTGGCCAAAACTACAACGAATACATCACAATAGGCTAAGTGAATATAACCCAATCGAAAAGACTCGAAAAATATCAAATATCACAAAATTTGCAAAACCCGAGCCCCGGGCCCACGTCTTGAAATCCAGAAATTTTTACGTCAAAATGTTCCTTATCTCGCCACGAGTCTATACATACCAAATTCACAAGAATCAGAGTCCATTTGACCCTTCAAATCCCAAATTTAGAATTTCAATCTCAAACCCTAATTTCTTATAATTTGGCTATGTTTTCATGGATATCTAGGATGATTCTTCAATAAAATCATGTATTTAACTCATAAAGCTTACCTCCAATCGATCTTAGTTGAAACTCCCTTCAATCCCCGTCCAAAAGCTCTCAAAATGACTAAAAATGGTGGAGAAATGGGGTGTTTTTCGCGAATGAAATGTAAACATTCTGCCCAGAATTTTTCGGATTTACTGTTCACCCCGTGTTAGTGTTCACGGGGTACTGTTCACGGATACTATTCACAGCACTATTCACGGATACTGTTATGGGGTACTGTTCACGGCACTATTCACGGATACTGTTACGGGCACTGTTCATGGGCACTGTTCATAACTACTGTTCACAGTGCTGTAAAAAAATGCAGCAGCTTTATTTTTTTCGTGCCTAAATCGATCCGTTAACCTTCCGAAATACACCCGAGGCCCCCGAGACCTCAACTAAAAGCACCAACATGTCTTAAAACATTATCCAAACTTGCTCCAATCGTCAAAACACCTCAACTAACGCCAAAATCATCAAATTATATCGAATTCAAGCCTAAGTTCTTTTAAAACTTCTAAAACACACATTCAATCAAAATCCCGACCAAACGATATCCGAATGACCTAAAATTTTGCACACATATCCCAAATGACTCAATGAAGCTACAGCAACTCTCGGAATTTCATTCCGACACCCGGATCAAAATCTCACCTATCAACCGGAATTCGCCAAAATACTAACTTCGCCAATTCAAGCCTAATTCAACACCGGACCTCCAAAATTACTTTCGGTCCTGCTTCTAAGTCACAAATCACCTCCCGAAACTAACCGAACCGTCAAAATTCACATCCGAACCCTCTAACTTATAAGTCAACGTCCAGTTGACTTTTCCAACTTTAACCTTCTTAAAAGAGACTAAATGTCTCATTTCTTATCAAAATCGCTCCAAATAAATTCTAATGCACCCAATACCGATAATGAAACATGAGGAAGCAGAAAATGGGATGAACGAGACAGTAACTCATGAGACGACGGGTCGGGTCATCATAGAAAAATGGTTGAGTTTGCAAAATAGTATTTAAAACCTTGGAATGAGATCAAATGATATGCATGTATGCGAAAACAGTGATGTCAATCCCTGAAGGATTCAAATAATTGGCTAGAAGCCCAAATGTAACAATTAAATCCAAGTAAGGATGATTCTCAATTTAGTTTAAGTAGAAAACACGGTAAAAACATCTCTCGGGATGCACCAAGTCACAATCCCCAATGGTGCTCTACCCCATGCCCGTTATCCGGCGTGCAAGTCACCTCAATATAGCGTTACGATGTGAAATTTTGGGGTTTCAAACCCTCAGGACATCATTTACATCAATTACTCACCTCAAGACGGACAAAGTCTAGCTCGCTATGCCCTTGCCTCTCAAATTACCCTCCTCGTGCGACGAATCTGCCCAAAATCACAACGAATATGTCGCATTATGCTAAAGAGACAATACCTAATCGAAAGCAATCGAAAAATATCAAAATTCACGAATTTGACAAAACCCGAGCCCCGGGACCATGTCTCGAAACTCAGAAATTTTTACGTCATCAGGTTCCTTGTCTCTCCACGAGTCTATACATACAAAAATCTCTCAAATCGGACCACAAATGGCCCCTTAAATCCCAAATTTAGAATTTCAATTTCAAGCCCTAATTTGTTACAATTTGGCTATATTTTCATGAATTTCAAGGATGATTTCACAATATAATCATGTTTTTAACTCATAAAACTTACCTCCAATCAATCCTCTTCGAATCCCTCTTCAATTGCTCCCAAGTAGCTCTCAAAATGCTCAAAAATGGTGAAAGAAATGACTTAGCTCGCGGATGAAATCTCTTTAAACATTCTGCCCAGAATTTTTCGGAAGTACTGTTCACACGCGCGGTTACTGTTCACGTGCGGTTACTGTTCACCCACGCGGTTACTGTTCACGCTGCTAAAAAAATACAGCAGCAGCCAGAAATTGCAGCACTTTTCTTTTTACTAAAATGGCTCTAACTCCATCATACGAACTCGGAATTCGATGATTCTTGTTCCTATGAGTCACAAATAATGATACGAACATAATCCTTCAATCGAAACTCAATTCGGAGCTCATTTTCTCAGTGCGATATCCATTTAGCTCGTTAAACAATTAACTCATGATTCGTGTCAAAAACCCAATCGCGACTTGATGAAATTAGACCAAACTTTCCAGATCACTCCTATAATTCATTATTTAAATTCTGGAAATTTCGAAATAAAATTTCGATCTCTAGAACTAAAAATGAACCTTTGGATCATTACTGCTTATGCTCAAACGGCAAAAATCTTCCCAAAACTCTTCCAAAACTTATCCGAGCCTCATGGGACCAAACATGCCAACAAAATTCATAACATTATTTAAACCTCTTTCAATCATCAAAACACCTCAAACAACATCAAATTACCCAAAACTCATCGAATTCAAGCCTAATTTTCTAAAAACTTCCGAAATACACTTTCGATCAAAAACCCGACCAAACCACGTCCGAATGACCTAAAATTTTGCACACATATCCTAAATCACCTAACGAAGCTACAACAACTCTAGGAATTCCATTATGACTCTCGGATCAAAATCTCACCTATCACCGGAATTCGCCAAAATACTAACTTCGCCAATTCAAGCCAAATCCTTCCATGGACTTCCAAAATGCATTCCGATCGCGCTCCTAAGTCATAAATCATCCCCCGAAGCTAACCGAATCATCGGGATTAAAATCTGAGCTCTTTAACACATAAGCCAACGTCCGGTTGACTTTTCCAAAGCAAACCTTCCTTAAAGAGACTAAGTGTCTCATTTCCTACTAAAACCAATTCAAATCAACTCGTTCACACCCAACACTGATAATGAAGCATAAAGAAATAGGAAATGGGGAAACAGGGCGGTAACTCACGAGACGACGGGTCGGGTCGTCACATTCAACTATAAGCTTGTCCAATTTCTCATGGATCTTAATAACCTGTTCACCCAGAATACTCACATACATGTTAGTATAATTGTTCTGAGTAAGCATCGTATTCAAATTCTTTGCAGTTATTGCAGCAACATCATTTTCAAATATTTTTGAAAAGGCAGTGCAGTAAATAATTTTATCCTTTTCCCCTATATGAAAAGATTGTTGGGGTGGAAAAATAGAATTGACAATATTCCCATTCGTGAGCGTATAATCTCTTTCTAATACAGAAATATAGTTATAAACATGTTTAGACATAAACCAAGGGACAAAAGCAATAATTTTATTTTTCTTGCTAATGTCTGTATAAAAGTCATGTCTAAAAAATTGTACTAATTCAGGAGTCATGTTTTTATGAAACCATTTTCTGAAAACAGCCCATCTGGGTGTTAGAAATTCTTCTAAAATCATTTTTCTTGCCGGTGAACCCGGACTAAAATCTATTTGGTTTTCAACCATTATTAACACCATTTGAAAAATCCATTTCGGAAGCAGTTGGTTCAAGATCTGTATTAATCTTGACGATATTATCACTACTGATGCTAATATCATTTATTCTATTGCTTTCTCTTATTTGTGGTGTGGATGCTCTAGATGAAAAATCTACCACATAATCAATCGGAGAAATGTATGAGGAATTTGATCTAGATGATAAACTAATATTATCAGTTTGAACGGGTTCATTGAACCTGATCTTAACAGTGCCATCTGAGGATTGTTTTATTTCTGTAATCTCAGTATTACCAGTGTTTCGAGGTGCAACAGCTTCCTCTATAACCCATTCTTTAGGGAAATCAATTTCATCCCATTAAATAGGTCTTCTAGTAGTTACTTTGGATTTTCCAAAGTTGGTTTCTATAAGAATAGTTTCATTTTTGAAGTCCATGATTTTGCACATAGGATTCAAAGTATATAATGGTTTATAATAAGTTCTACAATAGATGCATATAACTTCTGTACCAAGCAAATAGTCATAACCATGCAATTTAATGCTAAGTATTAAAGCATTTAAAGAATTCTCATCATTAAGAGAAATTTACAAATTGGGGTAAGCATTAAAATAAACAGGTCCATAAGCCAAACAGGTTTGCACAGTCCCTATAAGAGACTTTTTCCAATTCTGATTTTTGCCATCTCTGAGAGCTGCTATAAAGCTTTCAGGTAAGCCTCTTAAGGTAAGTGGCTTAAAGACAACTTGTATTAAGCCTATGTGTAAAAATCTATGTGAATCTCTATAAGGGGCTAAATCACTTTCAGATAATAATCTGAACGTAGCATGATCACTATCTACGGTGATCGTCTCTTCAGTAGTTTTAACTACTTGTTTTAAACCTATCCTTTCGAATGTTCCTAACTGGTATATTACCTTAGGCTTGACTAATGGTATAGTCCATTTATTAAGTAGATCTAATTGTTGAGGTAATTCATATTCCTCTTTTCTACTGTTTTTAACAGTAGTCTTCTTCCTAATGATATTTATTAAGAAAATAGTGTTAAACTTAGCTTCTAAGGTTTTTTTACTGACATGGCTCTGATACCAATGGGGTACAGGATCGCTTCCGAATGGGGCTCAGGAAATGAATTACAAGAACACCAGTCATGGCCAGCTACTAAACTCTCTATAGTAAACCTTAAACCACGAGGCTCCTCACGACCCTTCAATAGTCACCTGCCTAAAACAGGTTTACGAGCCCCACCGGTTAGGTTGGCCTAACCAAGGTCTACTGTCGAGATTGGTAACTGCCTGGTCTATATAGTTCTTAACCCAAAACCTCATCGGGTTGACACAGTAAACTCCTAACTACCAAGCATGTATAGTAAATAACCTTCGAAAACCAAGTTTAACACTTACCTGTTTAGCCTATCATTTAGGCTAACATTACTTCAGATATTGAAGAGGGAAGGAGAAGAACAGTACCAACAGAGAGACCCTTAGTTGTGGCCAAGCGACCTTTTTGATTTTATTTCAAACTTGGAAAACTTATTACAGAAGGGGTTATTTACAAGTAGAGAGATAAACTAGAGAGAAGGCAGAGAGTTCTTATGTTGGCTAACGCCTGCCTTTATAAAGGATGAAGCGATCCTTCTATCATGGATCGGTCTACAAACAAACAAAACTAAAAAGTAAAATTGGCTGACAAAATAATTACAATTGTGGCCAACAAGATAAAAAGAAGATGCTCTATAATTACAAACGGACAATCTTCTTTATAAAAGTAGATTCTTTCCGATAATGGAGGGACCCTTTACTTTATTAAAGTCTTCGTCTTATTACTCCAATAATCTACTGGTGGGGCCTTCTTATCTTCATGCCTTATCTTTTCCTTTGTCATTTTTCTTCGCAGAAGATTCTTCTGTGATTTCCTTCAGTTTTGCAAGGAAGTCCTCAATTTCTTCCATATTTACTTCTGTGTCTGCATGTGACGACCCGACCAGTCGTCTCATGAGTTACCGCTCCATTTCCTCCATTTCAGCTTTTTTATGCTTTGTTATCCGTGTTTTATAGGATCGAGATGATTAGTTCGAGTTCGGAGAGGAAATAAGACACTTAGTCTCTTTTAAGAAGGCTTAAGTTGGAAAAGTCAACTAGATGTTGACTTATGTGTTAGAGGGTTCGGATGTGAGTTCCGATGGTTCGGTTAGCTTCAGGAGGTGATTTGTGACTTAGGAGAGTGATCGGAAGTGGTTTTGGAGGTACGGTGTAGAATTAGGCTTGAATTGGCCAAGTTAGTATTTTGGCGAATTCTGGTTGATAGGTGAGATTTTGATCCGAGGGTCGGAATGGAATTCCGAGAGTTTCTGTAGCTTCGTTATGTCATTTTGGACTTGTCTGCAAAATTTGAGGTCATTTGGACGTGGTTTGGTTGGGTTTTTGATCAAAAATGGAATTTGGAAGTTCTTGAGATTCATAGGCTTGAATTTGATGTGATTTGATGATTTTGGTGTTAGTCGGGTGTTTTGATGATTGGAACGAAGTTGAATAATGTTTAGGATGCGTTGGTGTTTTGGTTGAGGTCCCAGGAGCCTCGGGTGTGTTTCGGGTGAGTTTTGAGCGAGTACGGACACCCCGGAACTTAGAAAAAGGGAGGGAGCAGCAGTTTTGGCGCGGACCGCGCTCTTTTTCGCGCTGGGCGCGCTGGCCTAGTGTTGGCCGCGTCAAAGTGGCCGCGGCCGCGGTCACGGTCGTGAAGACTGCAGGTTGCTGGTCCTACTTTGGAAGCTCATATCTTTTGATCCACGAGGAATTTTGAGGTGAGCCAAAATATCTTTGGAATCCGAGCAAGACCTGCAGAGCAAGACCTGCGCGGCCAAAATACTAAAGCCTATCCCTGCAGAGCTCATATCTTTCAGAAGCCAAAATACTAAAGCCTGTCCCTGCAAAGCAAGACCTGCGCGGCCGCGGTCGTTTTTGCGCGGACCCCACTGGTGTTGCGCGGACCACGGTAATTTTTGTGCGGTCAGCGGTGTCGGAATCCGAGGGGTACTCTATAAATAAGAGGTTTTGGGTTTTATTTGATATTTTGACCTAGAGAGCTCGGATTTTGACGATTTTTTGAAGGTTTTTCAAGAAATTGGTCGGGGTAAGTGATTCTAACTCAGATTTGGTTAGAGTACATGAATCTATCGCTGAATTCTTCATTTAATTCGTAATTTGAGATGGAATTTGGGAAGAAAATTGTGGAACCTTTCAAAAATGTAAAATAATGATTTGAAGGACCAAATGGTATCGGAATTGGATAATTTTTGTATGGTTAGACTCGTGAGGTTATGAGGATTCTGAAAATGTAAATTTTACCCGATTTCGAGATGTGGGCCCGGGGTTCGGGTTTTGCTAATTTCGAGATTTTTAATATTTTTCAAATGTTTTCGCTTGGGCTTTGTTCCCTTAGCATATTGTGACGTATTCGTTCTGATTTTGGATAGATTCGACGCGCGTGAAGGCCAATTCAAGGGGCAAAGGCATCGTGAGCTAGAGAATTAGCCAGTTCGAGGTGAGTAATGGTTGTAAATGATGTTCTGAGGGTTTGAAACCCCAGATTGCACATCGTAGTGCTATATTGAGGCAAGATACGCGCTGGATGATGAGCGTGGGGTCTTTCACTATTGGGGATTGTGACTTGGTCCATCCCAATTGATGATTTTACCGAATATTTGACTGAAATTCATTTTTTATCATCATGATTTGGGCTTCGTGCCAACTATTTGAACCCTTCGAGGATTTTTATCACTGGTTCCTCACTACTTGACTTAGTATTTGAACTCAGTCCTGTTGATATCTACTGTTTTACAAACTCAGCCACTTTTACTCAGATTTGAAACTTAAATGATATTTCTATATCATGTTTTGGGTTGAGAACTACTGTTTTACTAATGCCCAAGGGGCTTATAATGATTTCTGGACTGAGTGAGGCCGAGGGCCATATGTGAGGATATGCTGAGTGATATGAGGTCGAGGTCTGAGATACTACTTATGCCATGTGGTGGCTTGAGTGATGTGAAGTTATGCTGAGTGATGATGCCACGAGGTGGCTTGATATAGCGCTTGGGCCGTAAGGGGCCCCTCCGGAGTCTGCACACCCACAGTGAGCGCGGGTACCCATGTGATTTGAAACAGTGGTAACAATGACACTGTATGATGCAATTTGGTCAGGTAACAATGGCTGACCATTATGCTGAGTGATTGTGAGGTAGCCCGAGGGGCTGATACTGTACTGAGAGTGAGCCCGAGGGGCTGATACTATGCTGAGCGATTGATACTGTGGCCGAGGGGCGGATTTCTACTTGTTAATTACCTGTTAAATTACCTGTTTTACTTATTTTAAAAAGGAATATCATTTGATTTCTTCACTGATTTACTGCTTTAAGTGATTTTACTACTTGATATGGAATTGCTTTGTGCCTTTACGTGTTTTCATACTTTCAGCCATTATTTGTAATTATTACTCACTAAGTCGGAGTACTCACATTACTCCCTGCACCGTGTGTATAGATTCAGGTATAGCAGAGTCCGCACCTGAGCGCTGATTCCTTCCAGGCTAGGCAGTGATTTGGAGTTACGAGGTAGCTGTTGACGTCCGCAGCCCCTTGTCTCTCTTATCCTCTTTCATTTATGTTTTCTTCAGACTGTTGTATCGGATTCCGTACTTTGTAGACCTATAGCAGATTCTGTAGTAGCTCATGACTTGTGACACCCCGGTTTGGGCTGTGTCGGGATGGTTCCTGCTGTTGTTAACGTTAAAATTCCGCAATTTATGAGTATTATATTATATGTTATTACTGTTTATGATGATTAACTGTTTAAAAGAGGTGTTCCGTTTTGGTCTGGTTGGCCTTGTCTTCACGACCGGGTTCGAGGATTGGGTCATGATAAGTTTGTATCAGAGCCTAGGTTACTTAGGTCTCACGAGTCATGAGCAGGTTTAGTAGAGTCTCGCAGATCGGTACAGAGACGTCTGTATTTATCCTCGAAAGGCTGCAGAACCTTTTGGAAAAATTTCATATTCTTGAAACTCTTATCGTGCGTCCTTGATTCAGCTTGAAAAGTAACTCTTGAAATTCCTTCCACGTGTTCGTATGCGTGTATGAGCGCTCAGTATTAGATGTGCATCAACGGCTTGTGATTCCCTGATCGAGGGGCGAGATGTGATCTCTATGAGTTGATGTTGGGCCGGTTTGGAGGACTTGAGGTCGGATCTTTGCCTATGGCTTGAGCACCGAGGTGTTGATTGTGTGAGCAAGTATTTTGAACTTATATGTTCGGTATTGCCCCTATTGGTTTGAATGATGGCTGGATAGCTACGTGGTGAGTATGTTAGTACTGCGAGATGTATCTATATGACTCGAAAGTGGCGAGGAAAGTCTGTTGGATGATAGATGAACCATTAAGTGTTTGATTTCCATTGTAATTGGATGTGTAGCCCCGAGGTATGGGCGCGTGAATAATCTTTTCATGTCTCCTATTTGGAGTAAAGTAAATTTCATGTTACGATATGAGTTTAGACTCAGGAAGATTAAGTGACTGTGTAATGTGTATGACAGTGGAAGGTATACAAAATGTTAATTGGAGGCAAAACAGGTGGGTTATCTCATGCGGAGTGTTCTAAGGTGGTGTGATCCTTATGTTGTCTATTAGAAGATCTTATTTACAAGTGAAGAATATGCGTTGAAATCTAAATTGTGCTGCCTAGAGAGTGGGCTTAACTGTTGTGTGAGTGAATGCAAGAATTGCAGAAGAGTTAAAATTACAGATGATTTGTGTTTCCACAAGCTTATGAAGGAGTGAGTTCAATCTCACTATGGTATTACAGCAACAATAGAGTATGTGCGTTATGATTTATTGAGTGCGTTTTGTTATATGGCTTTGATCAAAGTTGGGGAGTTTGCTATTAATTAAGGTGATTGCACGGTTAAGAGCTATATTGTTCCAATCTGCCACAGAGATGCCTCGGTATTATTTGATCCCGGTTCCACCTTTTCTTATGTGTCATCATACTTTGCTCGTTATTTGGGTACGCCCCATGAGTTTCTTGCTTTACGTGTTCATGTATCTACCCCAGTGGGCGATACTATTGTTGTAGACCGTGTATACCGGTCATGTGTGGTGACTATTGGGGGTCTGGAGACCCGAGTGGATCTATTGCTATTGAGCATGGTGGATTTTGATGTCATTTTGGGCATGGATTGGATATCTCCGTGTCGTGCTATTCTAGACTGTCATGCTAAGACAGTCACTTTGGCTATGCCAGGTGTACCACGGATCGAGTGGCGTGGTGTGACTGATTATATCCCTAGTAGAGTGATCTCTTTCTTGAAGGCCCAGCGTATGGTTGGGAAGGGTTGCCTTTCATATCTAGCATTTGTGAGGGATGTTGGAGCTGAGACTCCTAGTATTGATTCTGTCCCAGTTGTGAGGGATTTTCCCGATGTTTTTCCTGCAGACCTGCCGGGCATGCCACCAGACAGGGATATTGATTTTGGTATGGACCTGGTGCCGGGAACTTAGCCCATTTCTATTCCGCCATATCGTATGGCACTAGCAGAGTTGAAGGAATTGAAAGAACAGCTTCAGGAACTCATAGATAATGGGTTCATTCGGCCTAGTGTGTCCCCTTGGAGTGCACCAGTTTTGTTTGTGAAGAAGAAGGATGGCACGATAAGAATGTGCATTGATTATAGGCAATTAAACAAAGTAACAATCAAGAACAAGTATCCTTTGCCTCGCATTGATGATTTATTTGATCAGCTTCAGGGAGCGAGGGTGTTCTCCAAGATTGATCTCCGTTCGGGTTATCATCAGTTGAAGATCAGGGATTCAGATATTCTTAAGACTACTTTCAGGACCAGATATGGTCATTATGAGTTTCTTGTTATGTCCTTCGGGCTAACCAATGCCCCAGCAGCATTCATGCATTTGATGAACAGTGTATTTCAGCCTTATCTGGATTCGTTCGTTATTGTATTCATTGATGATATTCTGGTGTACTCGCGTAGTCAGGAGGAGCATGCGGAGCATTTTAGAGTTGTGTTGCAGAGACTGGGGGAGGAGAAGCTTTATGTAAAATTCTCCAAGTGTGAGTTTTGGCTCAGTTCAGTGGCTTTCTTGGGGCACGTGGTGTCCAGCGAGAGCATACAGGTTGATTCGAAGAAGATAGAGGCGGTTCAGAGTTGGCCCAGACCGTCCTCAGCCACAGAGATTCGTAGCTTTCTTGGGTTAGCAGGCTATTATCGTCGGTTTGTTCAGGGATTTTCATCCATTGCATCGCTCTTGACCAAGTGGACTCATAAGGGTGCTCCATTTATATGGTCGGACGAGTGTGAGGAGAACTTTCAGAAGCTCAAGACAGCCTTGACCACAGCTCCAGTATTGGTTTTGCCTTCAGCTTCAAGTTCATATACTGTGTATTGTGATGCTTCAAGGGTTGGGATTGGTTGTGTGTTGATGCAGGAGGGTAGAGTTATTGCTTATGCTTCTCGGCAGTTGAAGCCCCATGAGAAGAACTACCTCGTTCATGATTTGGAGTTGGCTGCCATAGTTCACGCATTGAAGATTTGGAGGCATTACTTGTATGTCGTATCTTGTGAGGTGTTCACTGATCATCGTAGTCTTCAGCATTTGTTCAAGCAAAAGGATATTAATTTGAGGCAGTGGAGATGGTTGGAGTTGCTTAAGGATTATGATATCACTATATTGTACCATCCGGGAAAGGCCAATGTGGTGGCCGATGCTTTGAGCTGAAAGGCAGTGAGTATGGGGAGTTTGGCATATATTCCAGTTGGGGAGAGACCTCTTGCGGTTGATGTTCAGGCCTTGGCCAATCGGTTCATGAGGTTGGATATTTCGGAGCCCAGTCGGGTGTTGGCTTGTGTGGTTTCTCGGTCTTCCTTATATGATCACATCAGAGAGCGACAGTGTGATGATCCGCATTTGCTTGTACTTAGGGACAGAGTCTAGCATGATGATGCCAGAGATGTGACCATCGGTGATGATGGTGTGTTGAGGATGCAGGGCCGGATTTGTGTGCCCAATGTGGATGAGCTTAGAGAGCTGATTCTAGAGGAGGCCCACAACTCGCGGTATTCCATTCATCCGGGTGCCACGAAGATGTATCAAGATTTGAGGCAGCACTATTGGTGGAGAAGAATGAAGAAAGATATTGTGGGATATGTAGCTCGGTGTCTCAACTGTCAGCAGGTGAAGTATGAGCATCCGAGACCGGGTGGCTTATTTCAGCAGATGGTTATTCCCAAGTGGAAGTGGGAGAGAATCACGATGGACTTTGTGGTTGGACTTCCTCGGACTTTGAAGAAGTTCGATGCTATTTGGGTGATTGTGGATCGGCTGACCAAGTCTGTGCACTTCATTCCTGTGTGTACTACCTATTCTTCAGAGCGGTTGGCAGGGATTTATATCCGGGAGATTGTTCGGTTACATGGCATTCCTGTTTCCATCATCTCAGATAGAGGTACTCAGTTTACTTAGCAGTTTTGGAGAGCCGTGTAGAGAGAGTTGGGTACTCAAGTAGAGTTGAGCACAGCATTTCATCCTCAAACGGATGGACAGTCTGAGCATACTATTCAAATATTGGAGGACATGTTGCGTGCTTGTGTTATTGACTTTGGAGGTTCATGGGATAAGTTTCTACCACTTGTAGAGTTTTCTTACAACAACAGCTACCAGTCGAGTATTCAGATGGCTCTATATAAGGCTTTGTACGGGAGGCGGTATAGATCTCCGGTTGGTTGGTTCGAGCCCGACGAGGCTAGACTATTGGGGACAGATTTGGTTCAAGATGCCTTAGAGAAGGTGAACGTGATTCAGGAGAGGCTTCGTACAGCGCAGTCATGTCAGAAGAGTTATGCGGACCGGAAGATTCGAGATGTGTCCTACATGGTCGGTGAGAAGGTCCTGCTGAAGGTTTCGCCCATGAAGGGTGTTATGAGATTTGGGAAGCAAGGCAAGTTGAGTCCTCGGTTCATTGGGCCTTTTGAGGTGCTTTGGAGGATTGGGGAGGTGGCTTATGAGCTTGCTTTGCCACCCAGCCTGTCGAGTGTGCATCTGGTATTTCATGTTTTTATGCTCCGGAGGTATAGTGGGGATCCGTCTTATGTTTTGGACTACAACACGGTTCGATTGGATGATGATTTAACCTTTGATGTGGAGCCAGTAGCTATTTTGGGTCGTCAGGTTCGGAAGTTGAGGTCAAAGGATATAGCTTCAGTGAAGGTGCAGTGGAGAGGTCGGCCCGTGGAGGAGGCTACCTGGGAGACCAAGCGGGAGATACGGAGCAGATATCCTCATCTGGTTGAGGCTTCAGGTATGTTTCTTGACTCGTTCGAGGACGAACGTTTGTTTAAGTTGGGGAGGATGTGACGACTCGGCCAGTCGTCTCATGAGTTACCGCTCCATTTCCCCTATTTCAGCTTCTTTACGCTTTGTTATCTGTGTTTTATGGGATCGAGATGATTAGTTTGAGTTCGGAGAGGATTTGGTAAGAAATGAGACACTTAGTCTCTTTTAAGAAGGCTTAAGTTGGAAAAGTCAACCGGATGTTGACTTATGTGTTAGAGGGTTCGGATGTGAGTTCCGATGGTTCGGTTAGCTTTGGGAGGTGATTTGTGACTTTGGAGAGTGATCGGAAGTGGTTTTGGAGGTACGGTGTAGAATTAGGCTTGAATTGGCAAAGTTAGTATTTTGGCGAATTTCAGTTGATAGGTGAGATTTTGATCCGAGGGTCGGAATGGAATTTCGAGAGTTTCTGTAGCTTCGTTATGTCATTTTGGACTTGTCTGCAAAATTTGAGGCCATTTGGACGTGGTTTGGTTGAGTTTTTGATCAAAAATGGAATTTGGAAGTTCTTGAGATTCATAGGCTTGAATTCGATGTGATTTGATGATTTTGGTGTTAGTCGAGGTGTTTTGATGATTGGAACGAGGTTGAATAATGATTAGGATGCGTTGGTGCTTTTGGTTGAGGTCCCGGGGGCCTCGGTTGTGTTTCGGGTGAGTTTTGAGCGAGTACGGACACCCCGGAACTTAGAAAAATGGAGGGAGCAGCTGTTTTGGCGCGGACCACGCTCCTTTTCGCGCTGGGCGCGCTGGTCTAGTGCTGGCCACGTCAAAGTGGCCACGGCTGCGGTCGTGAAGACTGCAGGTTGCTGGTCCTACTTCGGAAGCTCATATCTTTTTATCCACAAAGAATTTCGAGGTGATTCAAAAACAAAAGTTGTAGCCCTTCGTGTCTAGTTTCCAGAAAGATAAATATATCACAATTTGGACATCTGTAGCGAAGGTTATGGCCAAAATACTAAAGCATGTCCCTGCAGAGCAAGACTTGCGCGGCCGCGGTCGTTTTTGCGCGGACTCCGCTGGTTTTGCGCGGACCACGGTCATTTTTGTGCGGTCAGCGGTGTCGGAATCCGAGGGGTACTCTATAAATACGAGGTTTTGGGTTTTATTTGATATTTTGACCTAGAGAGCTCAGATTTTGGCGATTTTTCGAAGGTTTTTCAAGAAATTGGTCGGAGTAAGTGATTCTAACTCAGATTTGGTTAGAGTACATAAATCTATCACTGAATTCATCATTTAATTCGTAATTTGAGATGGAATTTAGGAAGAAAATTGTGGAACCTTTCAAAAATGTAAAATGATGATTTGAAGGACCAAATGGTATCGGAATTGGATAATTTTGGTATGGTTAGACTCGTGAGGGTATGAGGATTCTGAAAATGTAAATTTTACCCGATTTCGAGACGTGCGCCCGAGGCTCGGGTTTTGCTAATTTCGAGATTTTTGATATTTTTCGAATGTTTTCACTTGGGCTTTGTTCCCTTAGCATATTGTGACGTATTCGTTCTAATTTTGGATAGATTCGACGCGCGTGAAGGCCAATTCGATGGGCAAAGGCATCGTGAGCTAGAGAATTAGCCAGTTCGAGGTGAGTAATGGTTTTAAATGATGTTCTAAGGGTTTGAAACCCCGGATTGCACATCGTAGTGCTATATTGAGGCAAGATACGCGCTGGATGATGAGTGTGGGGTCTTTCACTACTGGGGATTGTGACTTGGTCCATCCCGATTGATGATTTTACCGAATATTTGACTGAAATTCATTTGTTATCATCATAATTTGGGCTTCGTTCCAACTATTTGAACCCTTCGGGGATGTTTATCACTGTTTCCTCACTACTTGACTTATTATTTGAACTCAGTCCTGTTGATATCTACTATTTTACAAACTCAGCCACTTTTACTCAGATTTGAAACTTAAATGATATTTCTATATCATGTTTTGGGCTGAGAACTACTGTTTTACTAATGCCCAAGGGGCTAATAATGATTTCTGGACTGAGTGAGGCCGAGGGCCATATGTGAGGATATGCGGAGTGATATGAGGCCGAGGGCCTGAGATACTACTTATGCCATGCGGTGGCTTGAGTGATGTGAAGATATGCTGAGTGATGATGCCACGAGGTGGCTTGATATAGTGCTTGGGACGTAAGGGGCCCCTCCGGAGTCTGCACACCCACAGTGAGCGCGGGTACCCATGTGATTTGAAACAGTGGTAACAATGACACTGTATGATGCAATTTGGTCAGGTAACAATGGCTGACCATTTATGCTGAGTGATTGTGAGGTAGCCCGAGGGGCTGATACTGTACTGAGAGTGAGCCCGAGGGGCTGATACTATGCTGAGCGATTGATACTGTGGCCGAGGGGCGGATTTCTACTTGTTAATTACCTGTTAAATTACCTGTTTTACTTATTTTAAAAAGGAATATCATTTGATTTCTTCACTGATTTACTGCTTTAAGTGATTTTACTACTTGATATGGAATTGCTTTGTGCCTTTACGTGTTTTCATACTTTCAGCCATTATTTGTAATTATTACTCACTAAGTCGGAGTACTCACATTACTCCCTGCACCGTGTGTATAGATTCAGGTATAGCAGAGTCCGCACCTGAGCGCTGATTCCTTCCAGGCTAGGCAGTGATTTGGAGTTACGAGGTAGCTGTTGACGTCCGCAGCCCCTTGTCTCTCTTATCCTCTTTCATTTATGTTTTCTTCAGACTGTTGTATCGGATTCCGTACTTTGTAGACCTATAGCAGATTCTGTAGTAGCTCATGACTTGTGACACCCCGGTTTGGGCTGTGTCGGGATGGTTCCTGCTGTTGTTAACGTTAAAATTCCGCAATTTATGAGTATTATATTATATGTTATTACTGTTTATGATGATTAACTGTTTAAAAGAGGTGTTCCGTTTTGGTCTGGTTGGCCTTGTCTTCACGAGAGGCGCCATCACGACCGGGTTCTGTGATTGGGTCGTGACACTGCAGTGCTTTAAGCTTCTCCTGCTGCACAAGCTTCTTCATCTGAAGTAGTTGCTAGTGAGGTCATAGATATATCATCCCCTATTTTTGCTTCAAAATTTTTAGCAAGATCCTTTTTTATCTCCTCGAAGTATGAAGCGAGGATTTCTTTTTTGGATATGGCTCCCTTCTTCATTTGGAGCTTTTTGGTGACTTGCTGGAAAGGACTGATTTCTCCTTCATTAATATCCGTCCTTTCTTGTTTGACATATTCTTCAATTTTGTCTTTGATTTGTTGAATTAATTCTTCACCAAATAATTTTCCCTACTGGTTCGTTTGTACTAACTTTGTCCAGAATTTGTTATAAACAATTCTTTGGAGGCAACAAACTCCTTCGTTGGTATAACCAACTTCTACATCCCATTTCATAATCCAAGGGATAGAAAATTCTATGAAAAAATACATAGCGACAATTCCATCGTAAAAGATATTATCTTTTTGTAAAGAAATAATTTTGGGAGATATATCTACCCATTGAGTATATAAACTCTTAAATAGAGGAGGAAATATCTCTAATGATGGACCATATGATTTCCACCATTTAAAGAACCAATTTGGAATTTGCTGACTGTTCATATTAGAACATAACTTAATAAACCATGAGTGTTTCCTATGAGGATTCTCATAGAGGAAAGTTTTATTAAAACTTTCAACATAGTCTCAATAATTAAATTTAACTGAGACTTTTTGATTAGGATGAGTATATTCTTGATCCTTAAGGGTACTCATACCCCATTCATCTGCAGGTATAACCTGTTTGATAATAAGTTTTGAAAAACTATAATTTTTCTTGGTATTGGCAGGACAAAAATGCTGAATTTCAGCTGATCATGTTGTTGAGAGTATAATCTCATAATGCATCTTGTATTTATAAGCAGGAGTAGCGTATGACGTTGTATCAAAGTATCTGTCCATTAATTGCCATCGGTTGTCCTTCCATTTAAGGTCGGATTGTTCCAAAAGAATTATTAACTCTTTTGTATCCTTTCGGTTATAAACCTCGAGGTTTTCATTGCTATCCTCTGATATAATTGAGGAATAAGTTGGTACATTAGATAATGTACCCTCACTTTTCTTGGATTGTATAAAATCCATGAATTCCTTATATAAAGGATGATTGGTATTACCTTCTGCTATATTAGCAGCAATTAATTTTTGGCTTCCCATTTGGGCGAGAATATTATTCCCCCTGTTTTCAACAGAAGCCCTTCCTCATCTTCTTCCTCAAGGAGGTCTATATGTAGGCCTCATAATCTGTAGAACAAAATAAAGAACTATGAGTTCAAATATTCTCTTGTAAGAAAGTCAGGAAGGGTATTATCAGACCCTTTTTTATATATTATCTCATTATCAAAAGGGGCTAATAAAGCTTTCCACCTTGCAAACATTTGTTTAGATACATCATGTTTAAAATCTTTATTGAAGATAAACTTTGCAGCTTGGCAATCAGTTTTAATCAAAAAAATTTGATTATATAAATCAGTCTGAAATTTCATAACACTTTTGACAATAGCAAGGATTTCCTTAGCTACAGTCGCATAATTATTCTGGGAACTATTCCATTTACCAGAATAAAATTGAACAAGGTATTCTTGTTTATCAATCGGAGAACATTGTTTCAATATCCCACCATAATCAATATCAGAGGCATCAGTTTCCACAACCTTTGCCCAGCTAGGATTGGTGAGAGTTAAAAAATGAAGGTTATTAACCTTTTGTTTAATTCTCTTGACTGCTTCAGTATGACTGTCAGTCCAAGACTTAGGATTCTTCTTTAATCTTTCATAAAGAAGAGCAGTATCCTTAGTCAGATTCTTTATAAAGGGCGAGTTATAATTTAAGCTTCCTAAAAATCGCTGAAGCTGAGTTTTATCAGTAAAGGAAACTTAGAGGCAAATTCAATACTTCTATTAATAGGAATTATTCCACCTTTCTCAATGTTATGACCCAAAAATCTAACAGAAGTTTGGAAAATCCTATCTTTGGTTTTGATATAACTAAACCATTTTGTATAATAATCTTTTTAAATAGATCAAGATGTTTGAAACGAGATTCTATATTTTTTGAAAATACTAGAATATCATCAATATAAACAATTATGAAATCTGTATAAGGAAGGAAAATATCATTCATAATTTTTTGAAATTCTGAGGGAGCATTTTTCAAACCAAAGGGCATAACATTCCATTCATATTGGCCCATTGGCACATTAAAAGCAGTTTTGTATCTATCTGATTCAGATATCTGAATCTGCCAATAACCTGAGTTTAAATCAAATTTTGAAAATATAATGACATCATGAAGTCTATCCAGTAAATCTTTTTTTATTGGGGATAGGATATCTAATCTATTTTAGCACCTTATTAAGGGGTTTATAATAAATAACTAATCTAGGAACTCCTCGTTCCTGTTCCGCATGCTTATTAACATAGAAAGCAGTACATGACCATTTGGACTTTGAGGGTCTAATTAAACCCTTCTGCTTTAAGGAATCAATTTCCTTCTTGCATAACTCCAAATAATCGGAGTTCATTTGACAAGGTCGAGCCTTGGTAGGGATATTATCCTCAGAAAAGTCTTCTTCATAAGGAAGACTTATAATATGCTTCTTTCTATTCCAAAACTGATTCGGATGGTCACCACATATAGAAGCAGCAAATTGATTTTTGAGAAAATTAATCTTTTCTACTAGCTCAAACATCAACGACCATTTTTTCAGCAATCAATTTAATCTTCTACTGAACTTTAGCAGATTGTATAGTATCGAATATATTCATACTAAGGATTTCTAATTGTAATGAATCAACATGCCTTTGTTTCATATTAATCAAGGCATTAATATCTCTAGTTACGGGATCTGTAACAAAGGAATAACTTATCCTTTTATCTTGATAATTAGCAGAAAACCCATGTTCATCTATATTATTGAACGGGTAAATAGCATTAATAAAAGGTGTTCCAAGAATAATTGGAGGGTATAACTGGTTTTTTACCAAAAAGAAGAAATGTGGAATACAGACTTTATTCTGGCAAATATGAGTATTAGGCAGTTTGTACTCTATATCTAAAGCATGACCAGAAGCGGATTTCACTAAATGAGTGGTCTTTTGAAAATATCTAGTAGGAATCAATCCTTCTTGAATGCAGCTTACATCTGCACCGTTATCAATCATAGCTATATCAGTTATAGAAATTATTATCAATCAAAATAGTACATTTAATATACCATTTATGTGCAGTAATAATTTGCATCATACCTAAAAATAAATCAGATTTTTCATCAGAAACTTCTTTTTCTTTATCATTAGAAAAATCAGAAAATCCTTTATTCGAAGAATCAGGTAGAGAATTATTTTTCTCAATTTGAGTAATACGGTGATCGCAAATCATTTGATTTTGCTTAAGAGACTTAATATCTCTTTTCAAATTTTCGATTTCTTCTTTTAAATCATCGAAAGAAGTATCTCGACTAGGTGTACTGGACTTTTGAAGTCTTCTATTTATTTCAGATAAAGCATATGGTGCAAAATGTTCAAATTCATTTTTGTATTTTTCAACAGATTTTGAACTACTAGAACTTGAACTTGCAGCTAAATTAATAATTTTTTCACGAAGTTTTTCATCAGTAACTTCTTTTAAAAGTTCTATTACATTGTCAGATGTAATAGTTTTTATATTAAGATCATCAAATTGTGATTTCAATTTATAAAATTCGTCACTATCACAAGCACAAATATCACCTTTGCATGTAGTGCAAGAAACATTAACATTTTTATTATTATCAGAAAAATCAATTAACTCAACTTCAGCTTCAGATTCAGTCTCTGAGTAATAGTCAGATTCTGATCCCGAAGTGTATAACAAGCCATAAACCTTATCGTGTAACTCATCATCAGTTCTAAGGCTTTTAGCTTTTGAAGTTTGCAATTTGGAGAAATATGACCAAACTTCCCACACTTATAACACTTAATATCAGCGAGATCACGTTTGGATCTATTCTTCGCAAAACGAGTAGATTTCCTATGCGCTTTTCTAGTATCACGTTCTTCCTTAGGCCTATATCTAGACCTCTTTTTCTTATACGGGCTATCCGGGTTAGGGTACCTATGATATTTGGTTTTCTTCTTCCTATTTTGAGTGGAAGTTCCGGGTAAACCAAACTGGGTACAAAAGTCACCTACTTGGGACCTTTCTTTAAGCTTATCTATCTTAAGCTGTCTAGAAAGTCTTAGCTCATTACATAATTTAAGACCTTCTTCTGTACAAACACCTATAAGCTTACCATAGGTATAATTATTATACAGAATCTCTCTGCAACTACCCTTTAACACATTCCTCACTCTTTCAGCAAATAAGGAAGGGAGGCCGTCTATAAACTTGGCTTTCCAGTACTCATATCTATTTTCGGGTAGTTCCATAACTCTACTCATAAAAGTATCTTTATACCATCTAAATTCACTAAGGGTCTTACATCTAAGTCCATTAAGTAAAGTTCGGACGGTCTGATGATTTGAGGTAAATCCACCATTGAAATGCTCTAAAATTGTAAGGATAAGGGTATAAACTGCATCTTCTCTACCCACCACTAGAGCCATACCTATGTTATCAACACCTTCGTCGGTTGCTGTAGCATTTATAACGAAAGCCTTTTCTTCTACAGATAAATGATTATCCCACCAGCCATGAAGTTGGCCAGTAAATCCTGCAATAATCATTTTGAAATAGTTCTATCTGTATTTTTAACACTTTTACAGATAGTCGAATACATAAGCATTCTGTGTACAAGAATGGTTAATTGTCTATCAGTTAAACCATCAAGATTCCATTCATAAATTTCGGAACCGTTATAAGACGTATTAGTCTGATTCCAATCTCGTTCCTCAATCAACACATCTTGAGGAGTAGGACGAGGATAATAATAGGTCTGCATTCTTGGTTTATCAGCATACCTATGATTTTGTTTAACAATCCCTTTGAGTTTATTAAACTCTGACCAAGTCTCAGTTTTATAATCAGAAACGGTCTCCATTTTATCAGCAAATTTTTTTGATAAATCAATAGATCTAATATTTAAACCAGAAAGCTTTTTATCTAAAAGCTGAGCTAAGTCATCAAGAGATTTAAATTTAAAATCCTGAATCTCAGGAGGTTTTTGAATATGAGTAAGAATGTTTTGATCAACTGTTTTACTTCCTGAAGTGGAGGCAATATCAGTTGGTCCTTTCTTAGTACTCATTTCTTTTATTAAAATAGTCAAATTATCAAGTTTTTTATCAAGAGAACCAATATGTTCTCCTAATATTTTTACATACAAACCCAAATAATTATTTTGAGAAATCAATTTATTAATTTCTGCAATACTAATAGCTGCCACGTTATCATCAATAAATTTTTGAAAGGCAGTGAAGGTAATACCAGTATTATTAGGTAAAATAAAGGGAGCCTGAGGAGGATAAATTGCTTTGGTAATATTACCACTCCCGTCTTTATAAGATCTTTCCAATACCTTTATATAAAGAGGTAAATAAATTGTTATAAACCAAGGAACAAAATACATAATTTGATTATGCAATGCACAAGTTTCATAAAATTCTTGAGATATGTTATTCAAATCTTCCTTACTATAAGTATCAAAAAACCATGTTTTAAACTGGTTCCTTTTTTCATTAAAAAATTCTTTTTGAATATAAATACGGGCCCGAGAACCGGGGCTAAAATCAATTTGGTGTGGAATCATTAAATATTATTGGGGTCGAAATCCATCTCGGATAAAGAAGGAATATCTTTATCTGAAATATTGTCATTATCTTGAACAATATTTGTTTGAGGGTTAATCTTAACCCTTTCAACCCTTTTAACCTTTTGATCAGGCTTATCACTAGCAATAGTGTGTAAAGAAGCCGCACGATTGCGGGCTGGACCGTAAACTGGTTCAACAGGGGAAATATGTTGAATAGCAGGTAGAAGTCTATGATTAGAAAATGAATGTCTATTATAAATAGTAGACTTATCATCAAATTGAATACAAATCCTACCATCTGGATTTTGAGTAACATGCGAAAATTCAGTATTTGACAAGTCGTTAGTAATCTGACTTGGGGATATGACTGAATTTAAAGTCCATGTAGTTGGAAAATTAATTTCCTCCCACCTGATAGGTCTCCTAGTGGTAACCTTGGACTTTGCAAAATTGGTTTCGACCAATATGGTCTGATCCGAAGTATCGTATAACTTACATCTAGGATTCAAAGTAGATAACAGTTTGAAATAAATCCTATAGGACAGACATATAAGTTCAGAACCAGGCGCATAATTATAACCATGCGTTTTCACATTTAAAGTCAAAGCATCAAGAATATTAACATCAGAAAGAGATAGTTGCAGATTGGGTTGAGTATTAAAATATACTGGACCATAGGCCACTGTAGATTCTATCGAACCCATTAGAGACTGTCTGAAATTCAGATTTCTAGCATCTCTAAGAGCTGCTAAAAAGGTCTCTGGTAATCCTTTAAGGGTTAAAGGTTTAAATGCAATTTGAACCATACCAATATGCACATAATGGTAATGATGTTTATATAAATCTATATCATGTTTGTTTAACAAACGAATAGTCTGTTCAGACAAATTTAATGCTAAAGACTGCTCAGTCGTTTTTATCAATTGTTTAGAAGAAAGCTTATCAAACCAACCATAATCATAAATGGTTTTTATAGAAACTTTAGGAATTGTCCATTTATTTAATAAATCAAGGTTTTGAGGTTTATCTACGTCTTCAAGTCTAGTACTTTTAGTACTTGTTTCTCCCAGATCCATTCCAAAAGCTTCATATCTATGTTGAATCTTTCATATCTATTACATATTTACCATGAAAATTCCTAGGCTCTGATACCATTTACACCAGGATCTAGGTAGGCGGGCGGTAGTCCGCACGGCCATCCAGATCTAGCTGCTTTAGTACACTTTAAAGGTTGGCGGTAGTCCGCACGACCAATAAGGATTCGAAATATACGGAAATTCTATTATAGTTTAATGACTGTATGGAAGGATCTATATCCTTTTACCCAAGCAAGGGGCCTGTCTAAGCCCGATACATACTCTTACTGAGCCCATGTGTCTAGCAGTTCTAACTGTGAAAGAGATAGCCCTTTTGACAACTTCAGCGGGCTTTAATGTCACAGCTGGCTAGACGTAGCCACTAAGGCAAAGCCAATAAGAGTAGTACCAGAACCGACTGTACCACCATCTTGGATATTGATATTTCACTAAGTATAAATCCTTTAGTAGTATCCTTAAGTAATGTTAGGTTCGATTCGACCGTAAATTGATAATTACATTACGTAGAAGTGTATTAGTAACAATTAGCTTATATAAATTGATAATTACACTAAGCATAAGTGGGTTGGCCGATGATTTATTCTAAATTCATAATCACACTAACTAAATGTACAATATTTGGTTGACTATACTGTATATTTAGGTAGTATTTATTATATATATATTATTCATTTTAATATAGCTAATATTTGATCAAAACTTACTATAATTGAATTGTTTATGCATGTTAGGAATATCATAAATCATTGTTTATGCATGTTATGAATATTGTAAATCATAAAAAAAAATGTTCAAATATTAATTTCATATATATAGCCTTTTAGATTTTAAATTGCATTTTTAGGATTTAATTACATTGTTAAATGCATCTTTTAAATAACTAAAAATCAAAAATTTCATTCTTAAAGTAGTTAATTAATTAGGTCATTCATCCATCATTTGGTAAAATAGATAAATAGGCCAGTCACTCAAAAAATGGGATTTAAATTAAAATTTGAGTCTAAAGTGGCTAGTTTTGCAATAAGATAATAAAGAAGGAAAAGGGCTGCTAAGCTAAATCGAATTGGGCCATTGTCTCAAGCCCAATTTTGGCCACATTTTCGCCAGATGAATCATACAACTTCACATTAATGGAAATAAATTAACCATATTGGGAACCAATCCTGGTTAACTTAGACCAAAAATGAATGAGCAAAGAGACAACAATACAAACAACAAAATACATGATTCAAATTAAATCAACAAATCAAAAACCAAAACAAACTCAAATTAAATTACTGGATGAACTTCAAACAAATAATAAACATGCATTAAAATCTATTTTAAACAACAAAACATGACGGATTCAAACGATTTAAGCAACGTTAACAATTTCTGAAAAAATACATAAAACACATGAAACAAATTGAAGAAATAATTAATTAAATTTCAATTTGAATCTAACAAACATTAAACTAATAATTTCACATGAACAAACTGAAAAATTAACAAAACAATGAACATGAACAAAACAAAAATCAAATATTTACCGATTTTAGATTTGAGAATATCAAAAACAAAATACGGGCAAAAGTGAAACTCAAAATCTACTAATCGGATCGAAACGACGAACAACGACTGATCAACGACGAACTCGAACTATGTATGGATTGTTTTGATGACCCCCAACCAAACTCGAACAAACTATGACGCCACTGTGGATACAGCAGCAGCGACGCTACTAGACGAGGGCAACCATGGTCGTTTTGGACGTGACGCCGACAAAGGTGAAGCAGCGGGGTCATTGGTTGCTGCTGGAGCAACATGCGTTGGACGATAGGCTGCTGTAGGATGGTTGACGACGAAGACAAAGAAGAAGATGAAGCAACAGCAGCAACGCTGCGTTGTGGATGCTGGTCGTAAGGTGGTGGTTTGGGCGGAGAAGATGAAGCAGAAGGCAGAAGCAGCTGGGTCATGTTTGGAGAAGGTCGGCGAGTTGTTCGTCATCGAAGGAGCAGTGGAAACGCAGCAGCAATGGCGGACTGAGCTTGAGATTGGATTGTTGCTACTTGCTCGCTCATGGCTGGAGCTCGAAGCAATGGTAGCAAATGCTCGTCGTCGTTCAGGTCGTCGACTGTGGCTACGTCGTTCAGTAGCTATAACCAATCAGCCATGGGTCGTTCTGTCATGGTGAAGCAGCCATGGCTGCTTGAGGACGACGATGGAGATAGGGTGGTCGATGGAGGGGCTGTGCGTGTGTGCGAAGGTGAGGCAGAGGGGGAAAGGGCAGCCATGGATGTGTGTTTTTGGAGTTTGGAGAAGATGGAGAGAATGAGAGGGGGGCGGATCTCTTTAGGTTTTTTAGGGTTTTTTGTTTTGTTTTGTTTTTTTGAAATGCAAGATAGGGGGGTGTTGGGTCTTTAGAGTTATGGACCGGGTCGACTCGTGTGGAGATGGACCGGGTCATGGGGAAGGTTGGGTATTTTTGGGCTTGTAGTTTGAATTAGAAGAAGAGCCCAATTCCGATTTTTTTGTATTTTTGCTCTCTTTTCTTCTTTTATTTTTCCAAAACTAAATTCTAAAAATCCTTAAATTATTATTAAGAACTAAATTAAGTTATAAGAACTCAAATTAACTCCCAATAACAATTAACGCACAATTAAGTAATTATTAAGCATAAAATTGTACAATTGGACATTAAATGCTAAAAATGCAAAAAGATGCCTATTTTTGTAATTTTCAATTTTTGTAAAACAAACTTAATTACTAACAATTGTAGAATTAAATCCTACATGCAAAATGCGTCATATTTTTGTATTTTTTATTAATTTAACAAATAAACATGCACAGACAAATACAAATAATTATCCAAAAATGTCACAAAAATTCTCAAAATTGCACACCAAAAAAAATCATTTTATTTTGACTTTTTTTAGGAGTAATTCTCATATAGGGCAAAAATCACGTGCTTACAGGAGGTTGGTTCATGTCTTTGTTTGCTTGCTTTGCCTTGCTTTGCTTTGGAGGCCCTGTTGAGTTGCCCTGGGTAACACCTGGCTGTCACAGAAATAAAGCTTCTGAAAATATGCACATATTCATGAGATAGAGTTATTTAGGAACATAGTGATATATAATATCAAGTAAATTAGATGAACTAATGATTGTGACACTTTTAGAGACATTGCGACTTCCTTGCACCCAGTTTGATCCTTTGGTCGTTCTGCGTGCAACGAAGTTTGTTGGGTCTGCTCCAGAATTTTGAGAATCCTTCTCAAAATTCTTCCCCAGTTACTTAACCGATTTCTGACTTTCTTGCATATGATGGTGTCGGCTGGACTTGTTCCGGAATTTTGAGGGTCTTCCTCAAATTTCAACCCTAGTTTCTAGTTCTGAGGGAAAATGAAAATTTTATTAAGATATGACCGAACCCATAGGGTTGCCTACGTATCTCCTCTTAAACGAGAATCAGGTCAAGCGTAGTTCAATCATATCAGTTGCATGAATGGAAACGATCTAAGCATAGTATCTCTTGACTACATCTAAATTGAAAGGTATTGTCCAAACTTCTCTGTCCATTTTTGCGAGTATAAGTGCTCCTCCTATTAGCACCGGTGAACAATGTAAGTACTTTGCTAGTTGGATGAAAAGTACCCCTTTGGCTTCATCCTGATGTGGGAATATCTGCTTCAACACCAGTTGCCTCGGTGCGAATCGTCTTGGTCTGACCCTTTTGTTGAAAGATCTGGACATTCTATTCTAATAAAGCTGACCATGACATATTGCGTTCATTCTTTTTCCGTCTATGAGGGCTAGTTGCTCATAGCGACTCCTTATCCATTCTGCATCACTTAGTTTGGCTTCTTGTATGATCTTTAAAGAAGGAATTTCTACCTCGGCTGGAATGGCAGCTTCGGTACCATAAACCAGTAAATATGGAGTTGCCCCAGTTGATGTGCGGAGCGTAGTGCGGTATCCCAATAGAGCAAAGGTTAACTTCTCATTCCATTATTTGTGATTTTCTACCATTTTCCTCAGTATCTTCTTGATATTCTTGTTGGCGGCTTCCACAGCTCCATTCATTTGAGGCCTATATGTTGTAGAGTTTTTGTGCTTAATTTTGAAGGTTTCACACATGGCTTTCATCAGATCACTGTTGAGATTGGCGGCATTATCAGGGATAATGGACTCGAGAAACCCGAATCAATAAACAATACGATCCTTGACAAAATCTGCGATGACTTTCTTAGTCACAACTTTGTAAGATGTAGCCTTTACCCATTTTGTGAAATAGACGATAGCCACTAAAATGAACCAGTACCCGTTATAAGCGGTGGGCTCGATCGGAACGATGTCATCCATTCCCCAGGCAGCAAAAGGCCAAGGTGCACTTGTTGCATTGAGCTCGTTTGGTGGTACCTTTATTATGTCAGTATGTACCTGACATTGGTGCCATTTTTGGATGTACCAGATGCAATCTGTTTCCATGTTCATCCAAAAATATCCAGCTCTGAGTATCTTTTTGGCTAGAACAAAACCATTTATATGTGGTCCGCAAGTTCTGGCATGTATCTCCTCAATCAATCTAGAAGCCTCATTTGCCTCAACACACCTTAACAACCCCAGATCAGGGGTTCTTCTATACAGGGTCCCTCCGCTTTGGAAGAAGTGATTGGATAGCCTCCTCAATGTGCGTTTCTGAGTATGGTTTGCCTGTTCTAGGTATTCTCCTTTTGCCAAATATTCTTTGATGTCGTGGAACCAAGGTTTTCCATTCGTTTCTTCTTCAACTTGAGCACAGTAAGCCGGTTGATTATGGATGCTTACCGGGATGAGATCGATGAAATTCTTATTTGGATGTTGTATCATTGATGATAAGGTGGCCAGTGCATCTGCGAACTTATTCTGGACTCCTAGAACGTGTTTGAATTCTATCTTTGTGAACCTCTTTATCAATTCTTGCACATGATACAAGTATGGTAGTATCTTGGTCTTTTTCGTAGCCCATTCTCCTTGAGCCTAATGTGCCAGAAGATCTGAATCACCAATTACTAGCAACTCTTGTATATTCATATCAATGGCCAAATTGAGCCCCATGATGGAAGCCTCATATTCTGCCATATTGTTGGTGCACGTAAACCTAAGCTTTGCGGATATCGGGTATTGTTGACATGTCTCTGATACCAAAACCGCTCTAATACCACGCATTTGAAATTGGCAGCTCCATCGAAGAACATTCTCCAACCGTCACAGGCTTCAGCAATGTTCTCTCCTACGAATGACACTTCTTCATTAGGAAAAAATGTTTTTAATGCTTCGTATTCTCCTCCTACAGGATTTTCAGCAAGATGGTCTGCCAATGCTTGTCCTTTGACTGCCTTCTGAGTTACATAGACGATATCGAACTTAGTTAACAATATCTGCCACTTGGCTAACTTCCCGGTTGGCATGGGCTTCTGAAAGATGTACTTCAAAGGGTCAATCCTGGATATGAGGTATGTGGTATAGGCACATAAGTAGTGCCTCAATTTCTGATCTTTCCAGTTCAAAGCACAGCAAGTGCATTCCAGCAAAGAGTATCGTGCTTCGTAAGGTGTGAACTTCTTACTCAAGTAGTTTATGGCTTGCTCTTTTTTTCCTGACTCGTCATGTTGTCCCAAAACATATGCAAAAGCTCCATCTAACATGGATAGATAGAGTAGCAAAGGTCTCCCAGGTTCTGGCGGGACTAGGATTGACGGTGTAGACAGGTATTCCTAATTTTGTCAAAAGCCTTCTGACAGTCCTCGGTACAACTGGCTTCAACATCTTTCCTCAACATTTTGAAGATGGGTTCACATATTACCGTGGACTGTGCTATGAAGCGGCTGATGTAGTTGAGGCATCCTAGGAAGCTCATCATGTCCTTTTTGCTCTTTGGTGGTGGTAACTCTTGGATAACCTTAACTTTGGATGGGTCCAACTCGATTCCTCGCGGCTGACAATGAATCCCAGCAGCTTTCCTGCAGGAACACCGAATGCACATTTTACGGGGTTCAATTTTAGATTGTACCTCCTTAGCCTGTAAAGAACTTTCTCAAGTCTGCTATGTGATCTGCGGCCCTCTTGGATTTTATTATGACGTCGTCAACATACACCTCTATTTCCTTGTGTATCATATCATGAAAGATGGTCATCATGGCTCTCATGTAGGTGGCCCCAACATTCATTAGACCGAATGGCGTCATCTTGTAGCAGTATACTCCCCACGGTGTAATGAAAGATATTTTCTCTACGTCTTCTTCATCCATGCAGATCTGATGATAACCCACAAAGCAATCTACAAAGGATTGGAGTTTATGCTTGGTGCAATTGCCGATCAGGATGTGTATGTTTGGCCGTGGGAAATCGTCCTTAGGACTTGCTCTGTTTAAATCCTAATAGTCAACACACACCCTGACTTTCCCATATTTCTTCGAAACTGGTACGATGTTGGCTAACCAGGTTAGGTACTCAACTTCTAGAGGACTTTGACTTTGATCTTCTTAGTGACTTCCTCCTTGATTTTTAGGCTCATATCTGGTTTGAATTTTATGAGTTTCTACTTCACCGATTGACACATTGGATTGGAAGGCAACTTATGAGCCACTATAGATGTGTTCAGACCGGTAATGTCATCATATGACCATGCAAAAATATCCTCATACTCTTTCAAGAAAAGAGTGTATTCTTTCTTCTTTGACGGTGATAAGTGAATACTTATGCGAGTCTCCTTGACAGTTTCAGTGTTTCCCAAATTGATCGCTTCGGTTTCGTCTAGGTTGGACTTAGGTTTGTTCTCAAAGTTTTCAACTTTTCTGACAACTTCCTCAGGTATTTCATCCTCTTCTTATGAGTCACTATCCTTATATTGCATTGTCTCATTACATGTCACGGTTGTCGGTTCATCAGGAAAAGTAATAATAATGTTGTAGAAGAAAAAATATGAAAGATAATAATGAATACTAAATAGCAATGCATTAATTAAATTTGAAAATGTCCAAAATAGGTACGGCTTGATCGCTCGAGCAATTATTTCAAAACAAAATTACTAAAAATATCTCGAATGCCTAGCATGACTATTAAAACAAATCACGCTAATTGCCAAGCTACCCAGGAACTCGGCGGGCCCGGGATAGTGTGGCAGTCCAATTTTTGAGAACAACTCCCTTCTCCATAGTTTGAATGGTGAGGCCTTCTTCCCCCTCCTCCTCAATTATCACATTGCAATCCATATTCTCGTCTTCCCGGAACAAGTTTCTCAACCCAGCTAAGGCTTCTTCCTCTGTAGATCCCCATACTGTATCGGCTTGGTGAAAAGTCTAACTTAGGTGTGGTACTGGCTGCTCGAGAGGGTAATAAGGACCACACGATGGGGGCGACCAATCATCATATTCTTGCCAGGTGTAAGGATATCCCAACCCAAAAGTTGTGCCGTGACGTTTCAACTATATCAGTTTGGTAATGCCCTGGAGTTCCTTCCCAAGCCCTTTGCTGGGTTCATACCCAGACCATGCCAATATGCTTTCTATTTTGTTACTCTACCATTTGTCCTTCTCAACTGCGTTGGCATGTTCAATGTGGTGATAAGTTTCTCCACCCAACCTTCTTCTATTCTCGATAATTGGGATAGTTTGACTGGTGTAAATGGGGTTACTTCCATCTCCATGAATGATTACCTCTTGATGGTTCCATTTGAACTTCACGGCCTGGTGTAGCGTGGAAGCCACGACCCCAGCAGCAGGTATCCAAAGTTGACCCAATAGAAGGTTGTATGTATTTGATATGTCTAGTACTTGGAACGCAACATTGAACCAAGTTGGTCCCATATGCAGACAAAGGTTAATCTCCCCAATCGTGGCCCTTTGAGACCCATCAAACGCTTTCACATTCATATTTCTTGCCCGTATGTCATGAAAATCTTTTCCTATTTCAGAGTAGTCAATGGACAAATGTTGAGGCTTGAACCCCCATCTATTAGGACCTTGGCAATGAATTTGTCTTCAAACTGTACCGTGATATGTAGTGCCCTGTTGTGACTTAACCCTTCAGGCGGTAGTTCATCCTCGTGGATGGTGATCTTGTGACTCTCTAGTACTTGCCCTACCATATTGTCCATCTCTCCACTGGTGATATTGTTGGGCACATAAGCTCATTCAACACCTTCATCAGAGCACTCTTATGCACCTCTGAATTTTGCAATAGTGACATGATGAATATCTGGGCGGGGGTCTTGTTTAAATGATAGACGACAGAGTATTCCCTCGCCTATACCTTTCTGAAAAGATCGTCTGGTCCAGTTTTGATGACATGTTGTTTGGTAGTAGCCTCCTTGCTTGATCCTCCCAAATATTTGGGTGTGTAGATCCTTCCAGTTCTGGTTATCCCTTGTGCGACACCATATTCTTCCATTCTTGCTTTTCCTTTTCACCTAGCTTCGGCAACGTAATCCCAAGGTATGGCATTGGACTTGAAAGGAGGCATGGTTGCTACTGTCACCGTGAAAGGTGTGGCCATTTCTACATCAAATGGAATAGGTATGGCTACAGGTGGTGTTGCTTCTACCTCAAATGGAACCGATGCGGTTACCTCAACCTCAACTGGTGGCTGTACCTGGACCAAAATAGGATTGAGAGTGACTGCGGGCTTTTTAGGATTATCTCCCTCTTTGATAAGTCCAATTGATCCCTTGGGATCCCACTTCTCATCAGTTTCTATCACATTGATCCTTTCGTCCCTATGATCTATAAGAGGATTGTTACGGACGTTGGGTGTAGCTTCCTTCGCCTGTATGACCTTGTTGTCAATCAATGTTTGAATCTTATCCTTCAATGTCTGACACTCGTTAATGGTGTGCCCTTTCATACCGGAATGATATGCACATGTTTTATTTGGGTTGACCCATTGAGATAAATTCTCCATTGCCACAGTGGGAATAAGGGTGACATAAGTAGCAACCTTCAACCTTTCATACAACTAGTCGATGGGTTCAGCAATGGCGGTGTATTGTTTGGGTGGTTTTCGATCAAAATTAGGTTGGGGTGTCTGGTAATTTGGATGAGCTGGAGGTGAATGATAGTAGGCCGGCTGGGTGTTATAAGTGTGATAGGTGGTGGCGGGTTGAAAGTATCTGGGAGGTGAGGGTTGGTATGTAGGTAGAGGTATTTGGTATGTGAGTGGAGATTTTGGGTCTTGGGCCACCATTACTGCCCCTACATCTTTCTTCTTTAATATGCCATCTGATTGCAATTCTTTGTTCATGGCCTGTAGTGCCTCAAAATTTTTCACCATTCTGATTTTAATGCCTTCTTCAATCCTTTCCCTGAGTTTGATGATATCGAAGAACTTATGATTCTCAATAACCATTAACCTTTCATAATACTGTAGGTCCTGTGTCCGGACAAAGAACTTGTTCATCTGTTCCTCGTCTAATGCTGGTCTGACCTTGGCTGCTTCTGACCTCCATCGAGTAGCATACTCGCGGAAAGTCTCAGTTGGCTTCTTCTTTAGGTTCTGGATATAGAAGACATCTGGTGCATTCTCCGTATTGAACCTGAACCGGTCCATAATGTTTGATGCCATGCTCACCCAACTGTCATCTCCGATAAGACTTCTCATGAAGAGCTTCATTCAAATCCTTTCATCTTTTTCGACCCCCAAGAGCTTGTTACAATAAGTTCTAAAATGAACCGTGGGATCACCTGTTCCGTCCAACATTTTGAACTTGGGAGGTTTGTAACCCTCCAGTAGTTCCACATCTGGTTGTATGCATAAATCCTCGTAGTTCAGACCTTCTATCCCATTTACCTCCTTCAACACCCTGAACTTGACTTGTCAACTTCTTGAGCTCCTCGGCCATGTTCTTGATGAGCAGGCCCTTCTTAGCAGATTCTGCTGTATAAGAGATTGGTTGAGTGGAGTGAGGTAGTGTTTCCACGTGTATGGGGTTGTTTTGGTGGGTACTAGGGATTTGGGTGTAGTGGTGGTCGTTGGTCAAGTTTTGAGGAACGAGAATAGGTTATGGCGTATTCTGAGGAGTGTGATAGGTACTGGTTTGTGGGTACTAGGCTGGTTGATGATGGTGTTGTGGAGGAGTTGGTACTGGTAGAGGATTGGGATTTTGAGGTGGTGTGGCGTATTGATGGGGTGCGGGAGGATTTTGTGGACGTTGGTTTGGCGTATTTTGAAGAGGTGCTGGGTTTTGAACATTTTGTTGGTTAATGTCTGGGACGTTAAGAGTGAGGGAGAGGTTTGCCAAGTTGCGGACCTGCTCAAATTCTCCTTGTAACTCCAATATTTTCTGCTCCAATCGTAAGACCAAATCATTCTAGGCCAGAGTACCCCGACCGTCTGAAGTTTCAATATTCTTAGCATTTTCTTTTCGTATACCACTCAAGTCATCCATCTTAGATTTTCCTCTACTTTTCGGATTACTCGGATGAGGAGGAGGTGGAGGGCCTCTAGATCCGGTGTGATATGCTGATGATGTCAGTATGTGCGAACCAACCTTAGGGTTTGGGAATAATAAAAGTAAAGAAAAACAAAAGGTAAACAAGTCAGTAATGATTTCAAAAATGTTTGAAGTATGTAAACACATATTGGGGGAATGTAAATTTGAGTCCTAATTTTGGAGCCTTGTTGTGCCCGAGGTAGTCCTAGCGACATATAGATTTGGAGAATTTCAGTGTAATTGCCTCATTTCATTAATGTAAAAATAGACGAACCTAAAACGACACTAAATAAGATAAGTCACTAATGACACTTGGCCTTATTACATTTGAAAAGGCAAATAAACCTAATCTACTTGGTCCTAGAAGGACCTTCTCCAGGCTGGATGTTTTTGGCTTCGTCGATCAAATTCATAAGTTTGCGCATGTTCAGTAGTAGGTATGCCCTTGCTAAATGTCCTCCTTCAATTCCTTCAGTGTTCTGGCAACCGGTGACTCTCTTACTCATTTTTTCCTCCAATTCCATCACACTGTAATCCAGATATTCCAACCTTTCGCTTGATTTAACAGCCATCTCCCTCCACTCATTAATTAGATCCATATCGGTCTTGTGTTGCTCCACGTGCTCGGCCTCAAACTCGTGAATTCTTTTGCACAGTTTGTTGTACTTCACTTGTGCCTCAGCAACTTCATCTATGACTCTATTTCCTGGACCAAACGTTGGCTCAAATATCCCTGCTATGTTATCCTCTAACCATGACGGGTAAAAGAACACATGACCAGCATGATATAGATCTGGCTCGATGGTATTCTTTCCCACGATAATTTTCAAATGCCACATGTGCTAAGATTCACATTTGTATGGGACGTCGTCATCTTGAAAATATTCCCTATAGTGATTCATTTGAGCAACTCGCGGTATGACCTGCTTCCTGCCTGCCTGTCTCATAACTCTGATGGGAGCATAAGGGTATATGCCCCTCAACCCGATTAGTACCAAGTGTGGAACATCCTTAGATATGATGATGACCTCATCGGTAGGGAACCATTCGAACATCCATTGAACCTGATCCTCGGTCAAATTGTTGAAAAACTGTGCCCATCCTATAGCATTTTCGGGTTGAGCAAACCTGTCTGGGATATAAGTCATTCTCTTAGGATGATGGAAAGTTATATGGTCATTCCACGACCTTCGCAGAAACTCTTGACGGTATTGAACATTTTGGAGATGCTCTAACAACCAAACTTGTAATAGAAGATTACAACCTTCGAAGTATTTGTACACCTTCTGATAGCGCTCTAAGGCTCGGTATATGTCTTCTATGATCATAGGGACAATGGTATATGTTTTCCACTCGATCCCATCCATCAAGGTTTTGTCTACCATGACCAGTCTGGTGTGGATTCTGTCCCCTTGGATTGGGAACACTAACATACCCAAGAAATAGACGATGAACACAAAAACCCTACGGTGAATCCAACCCAAAGAAGTAATTGAGAATTCGTCATCAAACATACGATAAAATCTGCTGTGACTGTATCATTCATAAAGGAAGTCGAAGGGTATGTAGGAATTTTTTAGGCACTCCAAGTCATCATTCTTCATTAATCCCATCATCTTCAAAAAACCTAGTAGTGCGATATTCCGGCACCAATAAACTAGGACTATCCCAAGGTAGCCTAGCGAATTCCCCTATTTCTTCTAAGAGAGGGGTCATTTCTATGCTTCCAAAGCGAAACACGACTTTTTATTTCTCTCAGAACGTTGTGGTAGCTTTGATTAATATGTTGTTTAGCTGGAGGTCGAATAAAGAAGGAAAATTTACCATGACCTTTTTCACATGATTGTTATCACTTCATGGATGATCCTCCCACCAATCTAGCAACAATGGTGGTATGTTACGGACTATGCCGAACCTGGGGACTTGTGCCTCATTTTCTGCAAAACAAATATGGTTAGGCCCTTTCCCCCTCCAGATCCGACTATTTATACATCAATGATTAGCATATTGGCACGTATTTCTCCAAAATTAATGCACACAATTGTGGTTGCGTCCGTTGGGATTATGGAAAACCTGATGGACTTTTGGACGAGGCTTGTCTTAAAGGGTTATTATGTGGACAACATATTAACCCAGCTAGGTTTGACCATAATGCATGTACAATTAATCAGAGTAAGGTTTCTAGAGAGGTCGAGACTGGTATCCTCAAGTGGACAACTTGAGAGGGAAAGACACGGAATCGTACTGCACCGCTGGTCGACTAGTTTTACCGCAAATATGCCTTTTCGAATTTAAAGGGTGATATATAGGAAGGGCGCAAACACTCGTCAAGCGTTGCTATAGGATTGATTACGCACGAGTGAAATATGATGTCGACTATGATTTATGCAATAATAAATAATATGTTGTCACGTATTTGCATGTTAAAAATAATAAATGCGGTATTTATTATTTGAAAGACGTTTAAGAAAGAAAACAAGGAGACAAGTTAGTTTTTGTAATAAAGGAAATCGTAAATGCTTGAAAAATAGGCAATTAAATGCAAATAAGGGGGAAAGGGAAATGGTGCACATGTATTTAACAGAATAAAGTATGCTTAAGAATAATTTACAAAAACAAGTTTGTTATGGTAAGAGCCTTAAAATATCCCCAGCAGAGTAGCCATGCTGTCGCGGCCCCTTTTTCCTTGCGGAGTTCGGGTTTCGAAATTTCGGAAAAACTCCTTTCCTTTTGGGAATTGCGTATGAGATTTGAAGAGTCGCCACCTAACGGAGTGAGTTAGGGCACCTACAACAATTAACTTGCAAAATCGGTTTACATTACCAGAGATTGGGTAAGGGCTCGAAATTACCTTGAGGGAAAGGAGTTAGGTATCCCTCGAGGTCCACAACGGTGGGTCCCGTCCAAACTCAATTTAAGCGAATTAGTCTTATAAGCAGATAAACAAACAGATATTACTTTTAAAAACAAGGAGTAAAAGGGGTCCAAGGTTTTTAGCCTATATGATCACTTTTGTGCAATACTTGGTAATTGTCCCCAAATTGGGGTGCTACACATAGCATTAGCGCACAGGTCATCATTTCCTTTTACTATCCAATTACCCTCCCCTTTTTGATTATTACCTAAGCGTTCTAATAACATGTAGTTCCCTATGCGTGCACTACCCGTCCCTTACCTCTGGCCCTAGAGGTGTTTAGGGCCTCTATCTAAGGCAGTTCTAGACTCACCTATGTTGTTTAAAAGGAGAAAACTAAGCGACAAACAAAAGCCAAGTAGGACTATCACACAAGAAGCAATTAAGTGGGCCCATGTTAACCTGCATAAATAGACAACAAATGCACACTGTTCAAGCAATTTTCAATGACTTTAGGATCCTATAGGCAGGATGTCTAAATGAGCACAAAAACAGAATATACGGCACTCTTAAAGCGAGTAGACGAGTACCTATCAGTTTGCCTACTAATTTGGTTAATACTCTAAATCTAGGCATATATCAAACAAGCAATCACAGTTTTAGACCCAGAATTTTAATGAACCTATAGGCTTGCCTAAGCGATAATTGGGCAGAACCCTATAGACATGGTATCTAAGCTGTGAACCAATTGCTGATTTTAATAGGAAAATTTTTATCTTTAAATCCTACATGCATGCTTTCTAACTGAAACTGATTATAGCATTATTTCCTATAGGCATGATGTATAAGTGTCAAGACTCGATTTTATATGTATTTCCTATACGCATGATATCTAAGTGTTGAAACTGTTTTTATGCTTATTTCCTATAAGAATGATATAAAAGTGCAAAACTGATATTTCTTATAGGCATGATAACTATATGCAGAATTGATTATCTTATTTCCTATAGGCATGGTATCTAGGTGACTTTAGTTCCTATAGGCAGGATCTCTATTACTCATGTGTAGGTAGAATTCTTTAAGCACATTGTCAGGAAAATGGCTATTCAAACATACTAGATCCTTTAGACATTGTTACTAATGCACATTGAATTGAAAATACGTGCAGATCTTATAAACAGGATTTCTAATGTGCAGAATTAAACGTAAAGTCTTATAAGCAGGATTTCTAACATGTGGATGTGCAGCATAGAATCACATTGATCATAAAATCCCTATAGGCAAGATCTCTAAATACAATAACAGTATCCACATTAACATAGCTAAGTCTTATAGGCAGGATTTCTACCAAATCTCAACAAAGATATAAGAATAGACCCCCCAACATTTACTAATAACCCCATATCTGTTTATTATAGAGATTATTACAGCTCAAATTGAATAAATTACATAACAATATCTATTTTACTATAGGGAGCCTTCATAGGCCCAATATGAACCTGGGAACCAGGCCTTCAAACATAGCAACTTTAGAGCATAATGGTAATCCATCCATATCATATAAAATTGGGCTCCTGGTGTGTCAAAGTTCCCAAGGGCCTCAGGGATCTCGGGCAACGCTCACACTAGGACCACACTCAGAGAAACAATTCATAAAAGATTGGAAGACTAGCCCTAGTATGTCAGAGTTCAAAAGAGTCTCAAGGACTCTAGCCAGTTGTCACGACCCAACCCGATGGGCCGCAGTGGGCACTCGATACCATACCCAACCAAGTACCAACATATTGTATCTTTTCATGTCATACCATCATAAATAACTGAGCCAAAGAGAGTGCCATGAAATAGGTAAAATACAACAGGTAACACCATTTTATACATAAGACATATGGGCCTCTAAGACCAAAATAACCATTTGAACACTGAACATAGGCCGACAAAGCCATACAATCTTTTACGTACATGACATCTGTCTACAAGCTTCTAAGAATACATAATTTCATAAAGTTCGGGATAGAGTCCCGCCATACCAAACATACATATTTAACTCATACTAACCAAACAAGCGACTCCGAAGCAAATGGAGCGCACTAATATCTTCCGCTGAGCTGATAGCCTACTTGAAAGACTCTCAACCGGTCTATCGGGACCTGCGGGCATGAAATACAACATCCCCAGATAAAATGGACGTCAGTACAAATAATTTACCGAGTATGTAAGGTACATAAATAAATACATAAGAGACATGGGAGAAATATATAGTACATGACTCAACCTGTAAGTCTGAATAACTTTGTAAATCACAAAATAATTATAGTATCATGCATATGTGTATGAATGTCATGTTGTGCATAGGTACATGTTTCATAACATCATTAGCCTCTGAGGGCATCCCATCATATCATCTTGGCCACTGTGGGCAAAATCATCAACATATACCAGCTGATCAGGTGGTGATGCATATATAACGCCATAACCTTTCCCATATCCCATATACATATATATATACATACATATATATGAGTATATAACTCCATCTAGTCATGGGTCAATGTACATGAATGAAATTCATGAAAAGTACGTTAATAAAATCTTTCGAATGTCATAAGACCACTTTGCCTTTGAGTAATATCATAAAGTAAACTCTTTTCAACTTTCATATTTTTCTGAGACCCATGAACAAATGATAAAATATTATGACTCATAGAAATTCAAGAATATAGATATCTCTAATACTTTTATGAATAGAGTCATTTATGAAATTTGTGCATTTGCACGTTTCGTTCATATCGTATGAATCATGCCAAAAGAAAGAAGGGATAGCCTTAACATACATGGAGTAGGGAAAATTCTGTATAATATTCTTGAAGATTGTACCATACTCTTTTGGAATCGCAAAATTATACGTTGCTACGATTCTAACAATTTTTTGTTGGAAACCTTCGTGGATTGAATTTAGAACTCCAAAAATCGGATTGAATTTTTGCTTCTGTTCTTGAAGCCTTGAACGAACCAAGCTTCAGTTCTTTGAATTATTTGGAACAAATCAACTTCTGCTTTATGAAGCATTTTGAATTAGGAACGAATCAACCAAGCATTTATGGAATATGTTTTTTTAGTTTGATGGTTAGAAACGTTTTTTAGTTCTTGTCCAATATGTAATGGACAAGACAATCAAATTAAGTCTTTTTCCATAGAATCCCAAGTGTTCTTAGGTAGCCACCTCAACCTTAGAATGACTAAGAGTCATTTCATGTGGTTAGCTAAATGCTGCCACGTTACTTTTCTTGGGGGGTTAGGCTTTATCTCATAATTCATTAATTAACTAGGTAGAGTCCTGTTATCCGGTAATTAACTAATTATCCGTATAATTAAAAAATTTCTCAACTTAATTAAAATACTGCTCTCTTTTAACACACCTTATACACCTTACTATCATGGTCATTGGGTACTTTGTATTGTACTAGTCCATAAATACCGGGTATTTTAGCTTGGCCCGTATTTTATTCCAAAATGCCAAACTTCGACAAAAATTCGTTTTCTTTGATATTACTTACCCTCTTACCTTCACGAATTTTCTCATCACTTATAATCCTTATAATCCCCAAATAATCTTTTCCTTGGACTAATGTCAATTACCTTACGACAAATTCAACGTACAATACTACAGGGTGCAACATCGTCGTAACTTATTACTGCGAAGCTAACATCACCGTAATGTAATACTGCAAGGCATAACATCATCATAATATATTACTGCAGGATGTAACATCATCGTAATATAGTACTACAGAGGGTAACATCATCGTAATATATTACTGTAGAGTGTAACATCGTTGTAATACAACGGGGCATAACATTATTCCCCTCTTTGGAACATTCGTCCTCGAATGTTGATTGATGCACTTATCATTTTCATAACTTATATCTTCCGAATATTTTAGAACTTCCCTTGCCATCTAGGTGACTATTCTGTGAAAGAGTTCAAAGTCCAGGACATTCCCCCCTTAGGCCTCCTTCTCACACCACAATCTTTCATATAACCTTTCATCATGCAACCTCTACGATTTTGACATTGTAAGTGTGCCCAATCTCTAGGCTTCATATATAGAGCTTGATAAGATGTCCCTTTGGGCTTCTATGAGTATACTGAAGTTCTTCGCTCGGTACTTTGTTGAATTCACGAATATTACTATATCTTATCGCATAGGTCTGTTTAGCCATCCGTATGAATTTACTGCCATAACTCTTACTTTAATTTATCGTTGCTGAGGTCTGCTACCAAATACCAACTTACTCTTGTTGCTTATTCCATATGTATAAATTTAAGTCCTTTAGTGCTTCCTTATTACTACTCATCTTTAGAATGACGGCCTAATCTCATCTCATACTTTGTGACTTTTGTCCATTCATTGTTGATTCACCTCAATATTGATATACAATATACCATTGATAACTTGAAACTTCTTACGTAATACTTTGCCACTAGGGCTTACGTTACATCAAGGAATATTCGAAGTAATTTTCCTAATCCACTTAGCGGCGATACGTACTTTAATAACCGTATTCTATAGCATCCCAAGGTGATTCTCTTACGTGGGTATTTTAATCCCGTACAATTCATGAATCCTTTTTTTTCAAATCATTACTCATTCGAAGGCCCAAACATCATCCTTTATCTATCACAGTTACACCCTTATTCTACTATTAGGGCAGCATTCCATCTCTTCTAAAAGCTACTTATGAAGAGTAACTCCTTTGAGTCCATTCAGGCTATACTGAACTTACTATAATATAGAGAAGCTATTAGCTCCCTTGTTTTCATGGGCCTAATCCTGAGGACTAATCCATTCTCGTCACCTTCTCACTGCCCTTTCTTATACGTATCATGTCTTCCTAAAAACTTATCGCTTTACCATACTTTAGCTTGCGGTGTATACATATCTATTTATAATACTCGTAATATTCCTTCAACTTGCTTGAATTTCCTTGTGTTATTTTAGAACATCAAGCGAGACATCACACCGTCTCTAACTCTTCTTTACTTTCTTAACTAGACCTCTCGGTACCTAGAAATCATTGACTAGAAGATATGCCACTAACAATGCCGCTATCATTCTTGGATTTGAATCCCCATGCTTATAGACTTCTATCCAAAGTATGGACTATTCACAATCTTCTGCCTTTGAGTATCTCGTACGTTGTTCATATTTACCTTACTTATCTTAAAATCCCGCATCGTATCTTCTATCTCTTTTATGACCTCCCTTCTACCTAGGTGTAATTCACATCCATAACTTGAAGCTCTATTATAATACTCGCACCTTTGGTACATACACAATCCGGTGGGAGCTTTGTATTGACTTCTTATGAGGCTGGTACTTCTTCTAATCGGATTCCTTGTAGAGCCATTATAGATTATGGTTGTTGTGTTATTTCTCTTGAACATCTGATATTAAGAGTGATTCTGTCATGTTCTCAAGCACAACTTCTATAATTTTTCTAGGTCCAATAATCAGACTCCTGATTTACTTAGGTGATGTAATTCTTCAGTTTCCTCTTCCTTCTAATCAACCTTTACGTAGGCTTAAGCTATCTTCCGATCTGTGGCTCATGGTATTAGTTATTACCTTAGCCTTTCATGGGCATTATGGAATATCCATGATACAATCTTCTAACAATTCAATCCTTTGTCTATGCCCTGGGCTCAATTCTTTCTCTTAACTTATACCAGAGTCTTCTATGGCTGTATGATTGTCAACAAATATGCTGCCTGGATAATCCTCCAAAATCTTGAGTGTATCCATAACGTACTAACTCTGGATCATTGATCGAATAATTCCTTTTGTTCCATCTCAGCTTTCTTTAAACGTGTGCAATTACTTTCCTGGTCTTTCTGCCTCTTGTTGCGTGCATACTTAACTCATCCTAGTTCCCATACATGCCAAAATTTGTGTATAACTCATGTAGTCTCAAATATTACCTTTGATCTTTCTCCTTGTTCATTAGCCACGGTAGGTGCCACTTTCTTTTGGAGAGCATACAATTTTTTTGTGAGACTGCTTTTATATGACCATTTCTCCTTCGAGTTACTATGTTTAGGTTGAAGCCTTCTTCCTTATTTTCACAGCTAGTTTTCCATTGTAGTATTTAAGGAGGACTCTCTGACTCTTGTGAAGTTGTGGGTTTATTACATTGTATACTCGACGGACCTCCTGATGTCCTTCCTTGCCTATACTTTTCTGTAGTTACTTACCTCCACGCCCTGGAGCTTGTGGGTTGCTTCTGAACTAATATTTATACTGTCTTCCCAGTGACACTCTCTTTTATTTCTGTAGCACTCATACAGTACCTTTTTAACTTCCCCATATGAATAGATTTCAAGTATTATAATGTCATGATGTGAGGCTGAATTCCCCATGTTTGGGTTCACTCTGTTTATCTTGCACGATATATTGATTTGTCTGTAACCTCTTTTCTAGTCATGACTAGGCTCTTCCTGAATCAACTACTAATTACACGTCGGCCCATTCTCATATCCATATTCTACGTAATCTTTCTTAGGTTATTTCCTTGGTCTTAACTTACGTCTCGCACTGGCTCCTTAATTATCAATAACATCTCGGGCAGGAACCCTTACTTCTTCTCCTTGATGTCGCGTTTGCATAATGTTCTGGAATCGTAGCATATCTGCAGGATTTGAATAAGTGTAATCTCATCCCTTTCTCATTTTTTATCGCATTCTTCCTTTATTATTCTATATTCCCCCCCTTTAGGGGAGTACTAAGACTTGAAGCTATGACGATCTACCTATAGATATTTTAACTCTTCATCTTTGGCATCCTTTCACATCATCGATGACCCTTACTTGCCTTGCGGTAATCCTTCCGTACCAAGGATAGAAAAATTCCTTACTCACGAGGGTGAAACTTAGTATAACTGGCACATACAGTCATTTAAGCTGAACGTTGCTCACCTTGCTTTATTTAGGGAAGCGTCTCCCTAAATACCATTCTCTGAATTCATCATGGATCTTCTTCTATTGTCCATTCTATTATTGTCGGAATGCAATCCATAATTCTCATGATGCTGACTATTAACAAATCACTCAGTTCTTTATTCATATTTAGTTTATCTTATTCACCAGTCCCTACTGATTTCTATTACTTTAAGGTCTAACTTTTCCTTCTATTAATCACGTTAGAGTTGCAACTTATTTCTCGAAATGAGGATGTGACTGTATGGCCTATACTCTTTTGTTGTCCTAAGGTCTCTCACCTCTCGTCTCTTCCTTCACTTGACTATAGATTTTGTAATATTGTCATCTTTTGATCTACCGTTGTTATCCATGTACCACTTCTTACTCATAATGCTTTATTAACTCTTTTCTTATTTCCCTCTAACATTTATTCCTACAACTTTATTCTGAAAACTTGAACAAGACATTCTTTTGCTTTTAGCTTCCCTTTACTCCATCCAGTGGCTCTTCAAGTTGCTTAACGTTCTTGCTTTACTAAGGACGTGAGCCACACTAAGGTAATATTTATCCCTTCAAGGCTTATAGTGCATGTCTTTATAGTACTCATATCTGGCTGCACTATTTTAGAGTGCACCATCTAGGTGTCTCATAAAGAGATCTATTAGCACATTTGCAATATCCTTCGGAAATGTCAACTGACGCAATCAATTCATCCATCATATCTTTGTTAACCCCCATAGGGCATATCTATAATAGGTGTGACCAATTGTATATACCTCTATTACTAGTGAATATAACTCAAAAAGTTTATGTTCCTCGACCTCAATTATAAGCGTTGTTAACCTTCATTAACTGGGTACCTCGTACCCTTTTTCACCTTGCTCCTTTTACTTGCTGAAACTTGTACTTATCTTCTTAACCTCTCATTGTCCTTCCCCATAGAGATGGATAGGCATTCTTGCCTTAAGGCTTCTTATCAGGAAGCTTACTCCTTTCAGTACACCCATGATCTGCTAAAGACCACATATTTACTTATCGTAGGCATCATACAAAAATCTAATTCCTCTGAATCGGCTCTTCCACAACTATCTCTCTTTCCAACCTTCTTTCCGGATGTAGTATCGTCTTATTACGAATAAAAGAATGAATTTCAGAATTTGAATTCTTATAACTGAGCTCTACCACACAATCTAGAGTAGGAAGAAAGAGTGACAGTCATAAATGCCCCATAGCCTCTTAATTATAAGTGTGATGCAAGACACACCCATAAACAAGACTCTACTAGACACGGCTTGTAGACTCCCTAGGACAGAACTGCTTTGATACCACTTTTGTCACGACCCAACCTAATGGGCTGCAATGGGCACCTGGTACCTTACTCAACCGAGTACCAACATAATGTATCTTTTCATGTCATACCATCATAAATAACTGAGCCGGAGAGACTTTCATGAAATAGGTAGAATACAACAGGTAACACCATCTTATACATAAGACATATAGGCCTCTAAGACCAAACTAACCACTTGAACGCTGAACATAGGACGACAAGGCCATACAATCTTTTACGTACATGACATCTGTATACAAGCCTCTAGGAATATATAATTTTCATTAAGGTTGGGACGAAGTTCCGCCATACCAAACATACATATTTAACTCATACTAACCAAACAAGCAACTCCGAAGCAAATGGAGCACACCAATATCTTTCGCTGAGCTGATAGCCTACTTGGAGGGCTCTCGACCTATCTATTGGGACCTGCGGGCATAAAACGCAGCGTCCCCAGGCAAAAGGTACATCAGTACAAATAATGTACTGAGTATGTAAGACACATAAATAAATACATAAGAGACATGGGAGAAATATAGAGTACATGACTCAACCTGTAAGTCTGAATAACTTTGTAAATCACGAAATAATTATAGTATTATGCATATGTGTATGAATGTCATGTCGTGCATAGGTACATGTTTCATAATATCATCAGCCTCTGAGGGCATCCCATCATATCATCTTGGCCACTGTGGGCAAAATCATCAACGTATACCAGCTAATCAGGTAGTGGTGCGTATATAACGCCATAACCTTTCCCATATCCCATATACATATATATATATATATATATATATATATATATATATATATATATATATATATATATATATATATATATATATATATACACACACACACACACACGTCATGGGTCAATGTACATGAATGAAATGCATGAAAAGTATGTTAATAAAATCTTTCGGAATGTTATAAGACCACTTTGCCTTTGAGTAATATCATAAAGTAAACTCTTTTCAACTTTCATATTTTTCTGAGACTCATGAACAGATGATAAAATATTTTGACACATGGAAATTCAAGAATATAGATATCTCTAATACTTCTATGAATAGTCATTTATGGAATTTGTGCATTTGCACGTTTCGTTCGTATCGTATGGATCATGCAAAAAGAAAGAAGGGATAACCTTAACATACCTGGAGTAGGAAAAACTCCGTACAATATTCTTGAAGATTGCACCGTACTCTTTTAAAATCGCAAAATTTTATGTTGCTATGATTCTAACAATTTTTTGTTGGAAACCTTCGTGGATTGAATTTTTCCTTCTGTTCTTGAAGCCTTGAACGAACCAAGCTTCAGTTCTTTAAATTATTTGGAACAAATCAACTTCTGCTTTATGAAGCATTTTGAACTAGGAACAAATCAACAAAGCATTCATGGTGTATGTTTTTTTAGTTTGTTGGTTAGAAACGTTTTTTAGTTCTTGTCCAAAATGAAATGGACAAGATTTTGAAATTAAGTCTTTTGCCATAGAATCCCAGGTGTTCTTAGGCAGCCACCTCAACCTTAGAATGACTAAGAGTCATTTCATGTGGTTAGCTAAATGCTGCCACGTTACTTTTCTTGGGGGGTTTGGGATATTAAATTTTATCTACTTATTAGTTAACTAGGTAATGTCTTGTTATCCGGTAATTAATCAAGTACCCGTATAATTAAAAAATTTCTCAACTTAATTAAAATACTGCTCTCTTTTAACACACCTTATACACCTTACTATCATGGCCATGGGGTATCTTATATGGTATTAGTCCATAAATACCGGGCACTTTAGCTCGGGCTGTATTTTATCCCAAAATTCCAAACTTCGACAAAAATTCGTTTTCTTTGATATTACTTACCCTATTACATTTATGAATTTACTCATCACTTATAATCCTTATAATCCCCAAATAATCTTTTCCTTGGACTGATGCCAATTACCTTACGACAAATTCAACGTACAATACTACAGGGTGCAACATCGTCGTAACTTATTACTGCGAAGCATAACATCACTGTAATGTAATACTGCAAGGCATAACATCATCATAAAATATTACTTGTTAGATCTCGCGTTTTTCGTAGGTTAAAATTTCATCTTCTGTTAATTGACGTAGTTTTGGGGGTGAGATCATCTTGAAGTTAATGTATTTACGCTATTTATAACAAGCGATAAATAAGTTTCATGAAGGATAAAGGATGCACGAATTAGAGAAAACGAGTTTCTTTGAAAATGGCCAATTTGGGATAAAATACGGATCAAGTAATAATACCCGATAATTATGAACTACTACCATGCAAGGTACCATATGACCAAGGTATTATAAGGTATAAAGTATATTAAAAATAAATTGAATTTTAAGTAATTTGGGGTAATTTTTTACATTATGCCGGTAATTGATTAATTACCGGATAACCAAACATTACCCAGTTAACTAATAAATGGATAAGGATTAAATATCCCATCCCCAAAACCCACGTGGCAGCTAGCCATGTCTAAAGGAATGACTAATATTATTCCTTGCTAGGTGTCATGAAGACACCATGTATTTCATTTCCAAGACTTGACTAATCAGGTCTTTCACTTAAAAGACAAAACAAACTATACTAAACTTCATTTTGAAATATCCCAACCAAGAACAGAACGTAAGACCTCACATTATGTGCTGAAGGTTAGCCATTTTCTTGTCAATCGATCCCTACAGAAAATACCCCAACAAGAATTATTAAGGTCTTAGAAATATAATTACGTTTTGCGATTCTAGCGGAGTACGGTGCAACCTGTTCCAAGAGTATCATACAAATTTTTCCCTATTTCAGGTATGTTAAGGCTAAGCTTTTCCTTCATTTAAGCATGATATCGTAATTACTCAAGTTTGATAACGAGGCATAAAGAAAAAATCATATCCCGGACTTTACGTATATTTTGCTAGTCTCGCAAATTGCATATATTTTTCTAATTTTGTAAGTTACCATATTCTTCTTATCTGGACTGCATATTCAGTTGAGTATTTCTTTCTTCCAGTCAAAATAGCATGGAGTTTACATATATACAATATTAAAAATATTTTCATTACCATCGAGCAATAATCGATGGGCAGGACTCTATTGGGCAACCTCTAATCAGATGGTAAGTTATATACCGAGCATGCTATGGCCGAGCGCCTATGAGAGAGCCTACTACGGTAGAGTAGTTATATATATATACCGAGCCTTATAGGGCCGGACAATTATTTTACTCACTATATTGAGAGAGTTGAGTCAGTATTAGGAGCTGAGCATATCTTCAGATTTACCTTGACTCCTAGTTATTTTCAGTTATTATATTATTAGTTCAGTTTCAGCTTCAGTATATTGCCTTACATACTCGGTACATTATTTCGTACTGACATCCTTACTGGGGGCGCTGCATTTCATGCGTGCAGGTTCAGACAGACAGACAGGTAGACCTTCTTAGTAGGTGTTGTCTAAGTTCAGCTTTATCGGTAAGCTCCCCTTCTTTCAGAGTTTCCGAGTCTAGTAGTGTGGTGTATATCTTATATATATATATATATATATAGGTTATCTCGGGGCCCTATTCTGATTACAGTACATCTATCAGTAGAGGCTTGTAGAGATATCATGTCGGTTAGTGTAGTATGTTGGGCTTGTAGGCCCTATACGTATATTTTGTTGGCTTGTTAGTTGTAGTAATTATGAAGGCCTTGCCGGCCCATCTTTATGTTGACATTAGTCAGCGTTAGTCTCCATTTAGTTTTATATTTTGTATCGCACATTATCTCGTAATGTGGCCCATATCCAAAATATGACATTACATGTTCAGAGTCTGTTAGTCGCAAGTAGTACGCAACGATAGATGAGGCACTAGGTACCGGTCTCGCCCTTGGGCTCAGGGCGTGACAAAAGTGGGATCCGAGTTGTTCTGTCCTAGAGAGTCTATAAGTCGTGTGTAGTGGGGTCTTGTTTATAGAAGTGTGGTGCACCACATTATATAAGCAGGGGACTACAGGGCATATAGGAGTTGGTTACACTTCTTTCAAATCTAAATCGTGCTTTAGCACTGAGCTATAGAAAATTTGAGTTAAACTTATATGTTTACATTTGCATGCATAGATGACGGTAACTAGGAAGGCTACGGCTAGCCAGAGGAGAGAAACAACAGTAGGTGAGGGGACTAGCAAGGTACCCCCAGCAGATGGGGCCCAATCGGAGTCGCAGGGAGAGACTCCTACCCAGCGATTACCGACTCCTCCACCACCTGAGGAGATTTCTAGGGAGACCGCACACCCAGTTCCCCATCCGCTTCCATCAGATCAGGACTTGAGGAGTGCGGTGCATTTGTTGGCATAGTTGGTAGCTACCCAGCAACAGGCTAGGGCATCCGCTAGTGTAGGACCTTCTGAGGGATCTGGGAGTTCAAGGGTCTGAGAGTTTATTGCTTTGAATCCCCCAGAGTTCACGGGGACAGATCAGAGGGAGGACCCACGAGATTTCATAGATCAGCTTCATAGGATCTTTCGGGTTATGCATGCCACGGAGAAAGAGGCAGTTGAGTTAGCAGCTTTTCGACTTCGAGATATAGCCATCCTTTGGTATGAGGGATGGGAAAGGTCCAGGGGACGTGATGCACCTCCTGCTATTTTGGAGAATTTTTCAGATGCCTTCCTTTACTAATACTTACCACGAGAGATCCGACATGCCCGACTCGATCAGTTTCTAGCCCTCAAGTAGGGCAATATGAGTGTTCGGGAATATAGTCTCCGTTTTGACTCATTGGCTAGATATGCACCATCCATAGTTGCTACTATGCGGGATAACATCCATAAGTTTATAGTAGGGTTGGCCCCAGAGTTGACCGAGGCATGTTCCACCGCTGCATTACAGGATAGCATGGATATCTCGTGGATTCAGGCATTTTCCCAGAATATAGAGAGGGGTAGGCATCGGCAGCAAAGTACGGGGAGGACTGAGTCAGGGCAACGTAAGAGGATGAGATTTGCCAGGTCTCAGGAGCAGTCTTAGGGTAGTTACAGGCCCTAGTACTTCGAACGACCACCTAGACCTCCGCTACCTCAGCTACAGGGTTACAAGTATAATCGCTACACTCATCCAGGACCAAGTTAGAACTCCCAAGCATCAAGCTTGAAACGACAACGAGGTTTGAGACATATAGGGTTGTTTCTGCCACGATGTGCCATTTGCGGTCGAGGACACTTGGGCCAATACCGAGCCGTTTATGATGCTTGTTATACATGTAGACGTCTAGGGCATATGATGCAAGATTTCCCAACTAGAGATTCTGAGGGTATGGCGCAACCAGCGAATCAGCAACAGGATCAACTATGTTCATTCATCATTCATGGCGCGAGTCTCAATTTTTGGCTGGTAGAGGCAGAGGTAGAGGGTCCAGTTTCGGTGGTAACCAGAATCGTATCTATGCGCTATCAGGTCGACAGGACCAAGAGTCCTTACCAGACGTTGTGACGAGTATGTTGACCATTTGTTCTCACGATGTTTATGCCTTCATAGACCCAGGATCTACTTTATCATGTATTACCCCATTTATCACGTGGAAATTTGATATAGTGCTTGAAATACTAAGTGATCTTTTTGCGGTATCTACACCGGTCAAAGATTCGATCATCGCTAAATGCATTTACCAAGGTTGTACGATATCAGTTTGTGGTCGTCAAACCTCAGCCGACCTAGTTGAACTAGAGATGTTGGATTTCGATGCTATCATGGGCATGGACTGGTTGGCAGCTTGTTATGCCACAGTTTATTGTCGAGCAAAGATAGCTAGATTTCATTTTCCGGGTGAGCTAGTCCTTGAATGGGTAGGTAATATAGTGACACCTAGAGGCATGTTTATTTCCTATCTGAAGGCGAAGAAAATGATCGCAAAAGGGTACATTTATCATATTGTGCGAGTTAAAGATGCATATGCTGAGATACCTACACTTCAGTCTATTCCAGTAGTAAAGGAGTATGCAGATGTATTTCCATATTAACTTCCAGGTATTCCTCCAGAACGAGAGATTGATTTTGGCATCAATTTGCTTCTGGGAACGCAACCAATATCCATCCCTCCGTATAGAATGACACCTGCCGAATTAAAGGAGTTGAAGGAGCAGTAAAACGATTTACTGTAGAAGGGTTTCATCAGATCCAGTACCTCACCTTGGGGTGCACCGTATTGTTTGTACGGAAGAAAGACGACTTGCTAAGGATGTGTATTGACTATAGGCAACTAAACAAGGTAACTATTAAGAATAAGTACCCCCTCTTCCAAGGAAAGATGACTTGTTTGATCAGTTGCAAGGAGCTAGATGCTTTTCAAAGATAGATTTGAGTTCGGGGTACCACCGGGTCAGGTTTAGGGAGAAAGATATTCCCAAGACCGCCTTTAGGACCCGATATGGCCACTTTGAGTTCCTTGTTATGTCGTTTGGGTTGACGAATGCACCAGCCATATTTATGGACTTTATGAATAGCCTATTCCGGCCATATTTGGATTTGTTCGTGATAGTCTTTATTGATGATATTCTGGTTTATTCACGTTCAAAGGATGAGCATGTGGATCACATGCGAGCAGTACTCCAAACCCTCCGCGATACTAAATTGTATGCTAAGTTTTCTAAGTGTGAGTTCTGGTTAAAATCCGTAGCATTCTTGGGGCATATTGTATCCGATGAAGGTATAAAGGTAGACACTCAGAAGATTGAGGCTGTGAAATCCTGGCCTAGACCTACCACTCCGATAGAGATTCGTAGCTTTCTAGGCCTAGTAGGATATTACCGGAGGTTCGTAGAGGGTTTTTCTTCTCTTTCAGCACCATTAACAAAGCTGATGCAGAAAGCGACTAATTTTTAGTGGATAGAGGCTTGTGAGTAGAGTTTCCAAGAGCTTAAGAACAGGTTGACCTCAGCGCCTGTTCTGGCACTTCCAGAAGGTCCAGATGGTTATGCCATGTATTGTGATGCCTCAGGTGTCGGATTAGGATGTGTCCTGATGCAACATGGGAAAGTAATTGTATATGCTTCAAGGTAGTTAAGGAAGAATGGGCGGAATTATCCAACCCACGACCTCGAGTTTGCTGCGGTTGTCAATGCACTTAAGATATGGCGGAGTTATTTATATGGCGTGCATGTTTATATATTCACAGATCATAAGAGCCTGCAATATATCTTCAAGCAAAAAGAGTTGAATTTGCGACAGAGGAGGTGGCTTAAGTTATTAAAAGACTATGATGTTAACATTCTCTACCATCCAGGGAAAGCTAATGTTGTAGCAGATGCCTTATGTCGTCGATCTATGGGTAGCTTAGCACATGTAGAGGCCGAGAAAAGATAATTAACAAGAGAGACTCATCAATTGGCTTGTTTGGGGGTTCGGTTAGTAGACTCTGGCAATGGAGGAGTTGTACTCCAAAATACTGCAAAATCATCTCTCATAGCTGAAGTAAAGGAGAGGCAGTACGAGGATCCAGAGTTAGTAAAGTTTAGAGAGCGGGTTTCACAACAGAAGAAGCCGTTGCTAGAACTCAAAGAAGATGGGGTTCTCAGAAACAGGGGTCGTTTGTGTGTTCCAGATGTAGTAGGGCTACGAGACATGATTATGTTAGAGGCACATTATTCATGGTATTCCATTCACCCTGGGTCGACAAAGATGTATCACGATATTAAGGATGTGTATTGGTGGAACGATATGAAGAAGAACATTGCTGAATATGTCTCTCAATGCCCTAGTTGCCAGCAGGGGAAAATAGAGCACCTTAAGCCCGAAGGGCTAATGCAGACTATAAAGATCCCAACATGGAAATGGGAGGCGATAAACATGGACTTTATTACAGGTTTACCTCGTTCCCATCATAAGTTTGATTCCATATGGGTGATAGTCGACAAGCTCACGAAATAAACTCATTTCCTACCGGTCAGATCTACATACACAATAGAGACTTATGCAAAATTATATATTAAGGAGATAGTGCGACTACACGGAGTACCGGTATCTATTATATCTGACCATGGGGCCCAATTTATAGCACATTTTTGGAGGTCATTTAAGAAAGGTCTAGGAACTCAGGTGAATCTCAGCATAGCTTTTCATCCACAAATGAATGGACAAGCCGAGCACATGATTCAGACGCTCGAGGATATGTTGCGAGCATGTGTGCTAGATTTTAAAAGAAGTTGGAATGAACACTTATCTCTTATCGAGTTTTGATATAATAACAGTTACCACTCCTGTATCCAGATTGCTCCGTACGAGGCTTTGTGTGGGCGCAGGTGCAAATCTCTCATAGGGTGGTTCGATGTTGGAGAATCTGGGTTATATAGGCCAGACCTAGTTCAGCAGGCCATAGAAAAAGTAAAGCTTATCCGGGAGCGACTGTTAACAACTCAGAATCATTAGAAGTCATATTCTGACGTGCGGCGACGAGATTTAGAGTTTGGGGTTAATGACTTGGTATTCTTAAAGGTGTCACCTATGAAAGGTGTAATGAGATTTGGCAAGAAAGGCAAGCTTAACCCATAGTATATTGGGCCTTATAGGATCATTCGGAGAGTGGGACAAGTAGCTTATGAGTTAGAATTACCCTCGGAATTGGAGTCTCTTCATCCGTTTTTTCACATATCTATGTTATGAAAGTGCATTGGCAATCCTACCGAAGTGGTTCCCAAAGATGATGTACAAATTTCAGAGGACTTGTCATATGAGGAAACTTTGGTTGCCATCCTAGACCGACAAATCCGCAAGCTACGAAATAAGGAAATAGTATCCGTGAAGGTTTTATGGAGAAGTAAGAAGGTGGAAGAGATGACGTAGGAAGCAAAGGAAGAAATGAAGTCTAAATACCCCCACCTATTTCAAACTGAAGATATGACTCGAGGGTACAAACTATCGTGTCAGTAGGTCATCAGGTAAGCTCTCATTTTTAACTCTCAGAATTTACAATGGACAGTTGTGTGGAGCCAAGTGTTGCTATTTATAGACAGAGGCCATGTGTGGTATTTATAGTAAGTTTTATGACTGCGTACCAGTTGGTTTTTAGTCAAATATACGAAAGAGGCTCCGATAAAAATTTTCCCAAAGTATTAGAATAGACATTCGAGGACGAATGTTTTTAAGGAGGGAAGGTTGTTACATCTCGTGTTTTTTGTACGTTAAAATTTTGTCTTCAGTTAATTGACGTAAACTCAGGGGTGAGATAATATTGAGGTTAATGTATTTATGCTATTTATAACAAGCGATAAATAAGTGTCATGAAGGATAAAGGATGCACGAATTAGAGAAAACGAGTTTCGTTGAAAATGACCAATTTGGGATAAAATACGAATCAAGTAATAATGCGCGATAATTATAAACTAGTACCAAGGAAAGTACCATATGACCACGGTAGTATAAGGTATAAAGTATATTAAAAATAAGTAGAATTTTAAGTAATTTTGGGGAAATTTTTTAAATTATGTGGGTAATTGATTAATTACCGGGTAACCGAACATTACTCAGTTAACAAATAAGTGGATAAGGATTAAATATCCCATCCCCAATACCCACGTGGAAGCTAGCCATGTCTAAGGAATGAATAATATCATTCCTTTCTAGGTGTCATGAAGACACCATGTATTTCATTTCCAAGACTTGACTAATCAGGTCTTTCACTTAAAAGACAAAACAAACTATACTAAACTTCATTTTGAAATATCCCAACCAAGAACAGAACGTAAGACCTCACATTATGTGCTGAAGGTTAGCCATTTTCTTGTCAATCGATCCCTACAAAAAATACCCCAACAAGAATTATTAAGGTCTTAGCAACATAATTACATTTTGCGATTCTAGCAGAGTACGGTGCAACCTGTTCCAAGAGTATCATACGGATTTTTCCCTACTCCAGGTATGTTAAGACAAAACTTTTCTTTCATTTTAGTATGATATCATAATTACACAAGTTTGATAAAGAGGCATAAAGAAAAATTCGTATCCCGGAATTTACGTATATTTTGCTAGTCTCGCAAATTACATATATTTTCCTAATTTGTAAGTTACCATATTCTTCTTATCGGACTACATATTCAGTTGAGTATTTTCTTTTTCCGGACAAAAGAGCAAAGAGTTTACATATATACAGTATTAAAAGTATTTTCATTACCATTGAGCTATAATCGATGGGCAGGCCTCTATTGGGCAACCTCTAATCAGATGGTAAGTTATATACCGAGCCTGCTTGTTGCTGAGCGCCTATGAGCGAGCTCAGTTGGTTGAGATACAGAGCCTAGTATGACTGAGTGCCTATGAGCAAGCCTACTACGGTAAAGCAGATATATATATATATACCGAGCCTTATAGGGCTGGACAGCTATTTTACTCACTATATTGAGATAGTTGAGTCAGTATTAGCAAATGAGCATATCTTCAGATTTTCCTCGACTCCCAGTTGTTTTCAGTTATTATATTGTCAGATCAGTTTCAGCTTCAGTATATTGCCTTACATACTCGGTACATTATTTTGCACTGATGTCCCTTTCTGGGCGCGCTGCATTTCATGCGTGCAGGTTCAGACAGACAGACAGGTAGACCTCCTCAGTAGGTGTTGTCTGAGTTCAGCTTTATTGGTAAGCTCCCCTTCTTTCGGAGTTGTCGAGTCTAGCTGTGTGGTGTATATCTTGTATATATATGTAGATAGGTTATGGGTAGGTCGGGGCCCTGTTCCGATCACAGTACATCTATCAGTAGAGGCTTGTAGACATATCCTGTCGATTAGTGCAGTATGTTGGGCTTGTAGGCCCTGTACGTATATTTTGTTGGCTTGTCAGATTTTGTAATTATGATGGCCTTGTCGGCCCAAGTTTATGTTGACATTAGTCAGCGTTTGTCTCCATTTAATTTTATATTTTGTATTGCACCTCGTAATGTGGCCCATAGCCAAAGTATGACATTACATGTTCAGAGTCTCTTAGTCGCAAGTAGTACGCAAGGATAGATGAGGCTGTTTACCATGAAAATGGTAACAACAATTAAATTTGTAAATGGGACTCTAAAAATACGTGATCTATTTTTATACTAGTTGTTATAGCAGTTGATGCTAGGCGTATGAAGTTTAGCGATGAGATACAAGCTAAAATGGGGCAGCAATCAAAACGAAGGGCTTGCTACCCGATCTTTGGACTGGCCGATGAAGGGCCTTGGGGTCTATATTCGGCTCGAGCTCGAGTTATCGGGGTAATCGGGAATGGGATAACAGTTAAGATATAATTAAAGGAGGCTCTTTATGGCCAGCACGAAGCGATAAATGAAGAACAAGTATGAAAGTAATAAATGGAAAGAGTAGCCTCGAGCAAATGGGTTAGAGAGAAAAGAGAGAGAGAGAGAGAGAGAGAGAGTTGATCTTATGTAGAATAGTTGGAGCAACAGCCGCCTATACTTACAAAGTGATGGGGACCCCTTTATATAACAGGGAAATCCTATTATAGTACAAAATGTATTAACTGTAAAGGCATGGAGATGGGACGGCTGGACGCGACATCTTGAGATAGGCCCCGGATAGGTCAGCTCTGCCAGATTAAGCCATGTGCCTTGGGAACTCCCCTTTCGCATGTTATAGCCTATTGTAGCCGTTAGAACGCAATGCCCTTTGGGCCGGTATCTGAGGACCCCCGAGGGTGAGTCTCGACCTTGGCTTTGAGCCTCGAGGAGCATGACCACGAGACGACCTTATGATGGGGAAATTGGTCCCCCGGATTCGCCACATACAAATAGTCTCAGCGTTTGTTAGAGTGAAAGAGGTAATAAACGATAAGAAACGATCCTGAACTTTTGCTTCCTTCGATGTTCTTACAATTGTCAATGGCTACGAGGTGCCAAGATGCAGCATGGGCGTTGTTCCTGCAGTTTTCCGCATTGATTGCGGCGGTTGGCTTCCTTCAATGTTCACACGGTGCTTTTATAAATAATGCCCTTTCTTTCTAGACCCCATCTCGTGCCAAAAAGTCCCCTAATAAGGTTTGTTCTTTCCTCGTTCTTGCTCTCTTTCAGGAACGCAACTCTTCAGAATCATCCAAGGATGGCAAAAATTTCCTCTTCTACTTCCCAGGAGGTTGCGGGCTCATCCTCTTCATTTTTCTCTCAAGGCGAAGTGGCCAATTCCCCTCGTGCCGAGGAATGCGTCCTAGGATCCTTTGCGATGACCTCCGATTTCAAGGTCGAGAGACCTTCCTCGAAGCCAGGGCACTGCGAGCCCGTAACTCGGTATATCAGCTCTGTAACAGACGTCGAGAGAGTGAGGGCTGACTGTCGCTGGGGGTACCATGCTCATGGAGATTCCTGATTAGGAGGAATATATTACGGCTCATCAAGCCAACTTTCTGACTGTATATACCTACCCATTTACCTTGGGGCCAGTGGGGCCATCCTCGCCCCTGATCGACCCCGTGATTCTCGACTTCTGCCGAAGTTATCAAGTAACTCTGGGCCAAATTCATCCATCGTTCTGACGCGTGGTTTATATGATCAGGCATTACTTGAACATGATAGAGGAGATGCCCTTCACCCTCAACCATCTGATCCGGATGTATAGGCCCCATCTTCTCCATGGGGGCTTAATCAAGCTTCGGTGCCGAGCCTCGAGATCCCTTTTTGCCTGCACCGAGGAGCTTGGGGATGAGGGATGGGTAAGCCAATTTGTCAGAGTGAGGACGTCTGACCTGATTCTAGTGGAAAAGATGTCATTCCCTAAGAAGTGGAATGCTGGGCATAAGTATACGTGATGTCTTTGCTCCTTTTTGGCGATATATCCCCACGCATCTAACTTCGCTTTTCTTGCCTTTTCAGCCGTAGCGATTTACCCTGGGGCGGTGTCGGATCTCTAGGGTTGGGTTGGCCGCTTATACCCGATTTTCCCGTATACCGAACGAGTGTGGCCAGATTTGTCCCGAGCTCAGTGGGAAGCCAAAGACCATGTTGAGCCCTGAGCCTTGTTGGATTCGCATATTTTGACGCAGATTGCTATTATTAGCATTCTTTATCCTTTGCATCTAACCTCTGCATTTGTGTAGGTCTGGGGGAAATCCCTTTGACGAAGGAGGCACCGTCCGTTGGAGGGGATGCTCAGATTCTTGGCGAGGAGAAGAAAAGGTAGGGGAGTCTATCGGTTGGGCCTTCGAAGCTCAAGAGGGTTAAGGTGGAAGATTCCAAGGTTGACCCAGTAGTTCTGACCTCTAAGGCGACGGGAAACCCTCGAGCTGAAGGCGAGGGAAAAAGTAGCTTCTCAACAGCCCCTGAAGAGCGTATAGACTTGGTCGACCCTCGGGCCATGGGGATGGATGCTCCCGGGTAAGAATCTGATGCCTCCGTGGCCATCTTTGTGGTGGTGGGGCAATGGACGGAGTATCGATCACTACCCCCGAGTTGGCAAGTGGCCGGAATTCTTCCCGAGCTGGGATGCCCTTGGCGGGTAGTTCGGAGGGGCCTAGACCTGGGATCCAGGGTGAACAAAGGATGGAGAATTTGGCTGATCCTATTAAGGCGTTGATTGTTGTTAATTCTCTTCAGGGAAAGATCCTTCCGTCTCGCGAAATACAAGACGTCCCTCGTGAAGAACCTTTTGAAGCAGGATCACTAGTCAAAGGCGGAGATGCACTCGAGAGGTCGTCGACCATTCTCGAGGGCGGTTCCGAGGTTGATGTTTCATTCATTTTCGGCGAGATGTGCAGACTTTGCGAGCGGGTAATTTTTGCTAACCTTGTCCGCCGCTCTGGGCTATCCAGTCTTCGCTTTTCTAACTTGTCTCTTTATGTGGTTTTAGGCTAAAGTGCTTTATAACTAGGCTTTCGCCCAGTATCAGGATGAGGTGAGCCGCCACGAGTACGAGAAAACCTATCTTACCGAGCAGTTTACTCATCCCCTATTTTTACTATCATTTGAGCCCTTATGAGATTCCACTACATTTAACTTCTCGGGCCTAATTTGTGCAGTTTGAGAAGGAGAACACCCCGCTGAGAGGGAAGCTTCGAGCCAGAGATACTGAAATCTTTGAGCTTAGTCAGCACGTGAGCGAGATGGCTTCCAAGAGAGACATCCTCCAGGGGAAGGTAACCTTGATCTAGAGTCAGCTCCAGGATGCGAAGGAGGATAATGACAAGTAAAAGGGCCTCCATTCCGAACTGGTGGATGCATTGTTTCGGATCAAAGCTGAGGTCGAGGCGCTTGTATCATCGCACAGGGGGGAAAGGGGGGAGCAGTTGTCACAGACTCTTGCATTGAGAGGACTTTTGAGGGAGCTAGCCTGATTTTACCTTGAACCGCATATCATGCCTGGCCGGATTCCCGAAAGCAGACCGTTGGGGGCGCATTGGAAGATAGATTGAGTGGAGCTAAAAATAGGGGTGGATCCCCGGGGAGAGAGGATGCCGTTGACAAGGGGCCATCGGGGGACTCGTAATTGCCTGGGTGTAACCCTTGGGGAGCCATTGAGGATGCCAGTTCGGCAATAGATTAGGATCTTTGTTGATTTTCCTATCGATCTTCCTATTTGTATATAGTACTTTCATTCTGGCATATGTATAAAGTGAATCATGCGGCTTTGTTTCCCTTATTACCCTTTCTGCCCTGAATTGAGCAAGAATTGGCGAGAAACCATAGACCCGCGATGGCACTGTGGCTTGTTTGGGCCGGCTCGGGGGTTTTCACGTGCCTGGTCGATGCGACCTTTAATGTAAACTGCCGTTAGAGCTCTTATACTTTTGCTCAACTGTTTTGTGTTGAGTCCCCGAGTCAGGTTTTGACTCGAGCCTACTCGACCTTCAATCCTTTGTGCCTACATGGGTGGATGACAATGGCTCTTATACGCCTTGGGTCGAAGCGACCTTTTAGGTATGTGGCCCTGAGGCTCGTGATGTTGGCGACAGTGGCTCTTACACTCTGCCCTTAGGCATGTATAGTTAACTATTTTGGATCCGATCTCCGAATTAGGTTACGACTCGAGCTCATTTTAATCCTCAAGTTTTCAATTTTTAAGCTGGCAGTAGTGGCTCTTACACTTTTGGTCGTTGAGACCTTTTAGTGTGTGGCCCTGAGGCTCGTTTGGCTGGCGACAATGGCTCTTACGCTTTTGCCCATGGGCATATATAGGCTTTGTTTTCCTCTTGTTAAGGACTTTTGAAATGATTTTGCCTGACCTGTCGTCAGTTCGGGAAGAACCTCAATTTCAAGTCGTTAGAGGCGATGTTCGAGCACCGAAGGTTTAGCTCGTAGGTTGAGTAGCTCGAAGCCTTGTGATTTGGAGCTTACATGGTCGAAGCTCGTTTTCCTGTTGAGGGTAGCCTATTTTAACCGGTTCTTTTCAAAGTAGATTCGAAGTGATGGCTTGTGATTTTGTTAGCGACGGTCGGGCGTCCCCGAGTCGCGTTAATTTGGCAGGTGCAGCCGTATAGACCATAGTCATTTGTGTTTGGTTGGAGCCATTTTTGATCCCAAGTGATAGTTTAGGCGTCTACATCGAGGGTATGCCCTTTCGGGAGTCTTACAAATGCAACACATATCCTAAACTTCAGGATTGGGTTTTATTCCTGTAGTAAGATCTTACAAAATTTTCATGCCTGTTGAGATCTTATAGTTTTTTCATGCCTGTTGAGGTCTTACAGTTTTTTCATGCCTGTTGAGGTCTAACAGTTTGTCATGTCGTTGAGGTCTTACAGTTTGCTATGTAAAATAGATCTGGCTAGACCGAGTCTACCCACTCAGGGTCTTATGGCCTCGGGTTTTCCAATAAATGGCGATTAACAGCAGTCTCCGAGTCATCGAGTTTGCTTAGGCCCGAAGACTATTACTCGTGAGCTTGGAATTGCCTCGTTGGGGCCTTATGAGCCCGAAGTCCCGACCCTAAGGTCGTGCGGGTGCCAAATTGTTGACGCTAAGTCTCCGAGTATTTCAGGATGTACTCGACGGGGGGATCCTTGTCATGAGTAGGCTGGATTTTCTTTGGAGTACGAGATGCCATTGGTGAAAGATATTTTCTAATTTCTTGGCATAAATACATGTCATTGTGTTGCTGTAAGCCCGACTTATGCGGACACGGTTCGTCCGACCATTTGGGCCGGTACATCATTTCATATTGGAACCCCGATTGACGTTTCCCGGTATAGGGTTGATTGCAAAGAAAACTTGGAAGGTCTATTGAGTCCTTCTTAGGAAGTGCGTGATCATTTCCTCGTTAAAAACCTTGCCTACAAAAACCCATTTCGGGATAAAAAACTCGGTCGAAGGAAAAGAGTGCGACGTTTACTAGAGGATCTTTGTGAGATTTTCCGATCGGATGCCCTAGTAGTAATACCGCTTAAGCATCGATATATTCCAGTTGCTCAGAAGTTGTTCGCCCTCCATGGTGCCAAGCTTATAGGATCCCTTGCCAACTATCCCGAGGACACGGTATGGTTCTTCCCAATTCTGGCCCAGCTTCCATCCATTAGGGTTTTGGGTGTTGAGAGTAACCTTCCTAAGGACCAAGTCTCTGATCCCGAAATATTGGAGATTTGTTTTTCTGTTGTAGTATCTTTCGATTTTATGCTTCTGGGCAGCCATCCGAATCAGCGAGGCTTCTCGTCTTTCATTGATCATCTCGAGGGTCATTGTCATGGCCTCATTGTTCGAGCCCTCATTAGTATGCTGGAATCTGGTGCTTGGTTCCCCGACTTCCACTGGTATCAATGCTTCGGTGCCGTATACTAGAGAGAAGGGTGTTTCTCCGGTGCTTGATTTTGAAGTTGTTCGATATGCCCACAGCACCTCGGTAGCGTTTCGCTCCATTTTCCCTTGGTGCTCTCCAGTTTTTTTTTTAAGTTCTGAATGATGGTTTTATTCGTAGATTCGGCCTGGCCATTTGCACACGGATGGTAAGGCGTTGACAGGATTCTCTTTATTTTGTTGTCTTCAAGGAACTGTGTTACCTTGCTCCCGATGAACTGCCTCCCGTTATTGCATGTTATTTCGGATGGGATTCCAAACCGGCAGATGTGATCCCATATGAAACTGATGACTTCCTTCTCTCTTATTTTCTCGAAGGCCTGTGCTTCCACCCATTTTGAAAAGTAATCAGTCATAAACAGAATGAATCTAGCCTTACCTAGTGCCATTGGCAAAGGGCCGACGATGTTCATTCCCCATTTCATGAATGGCCATGGTGATAAAACAGAATGTAGTTGCTCACTGGGTTGGTGGGTCATGGGAGAGAATCTATGGCACTTGTCGCATTTTTTTTTCTCTGGCGTCTTTTTCCAATCGGTCATAGAATGATTTCTGCAGGTGCCTTTATGGATCTCTCGGAGTAAATAATCCGTGTCGCCCGGTCCCAAGCATACCGCCAGGGGGCCATCAAAAGTTCTCCGGTACAGAGTCTTATTTACGTCTAAAGAGAACCAGGCTGCTTTGGTTCGTAGGGCCCTTGATTCTTTTGGATCTGCGGGCAGCTTCCCATCTCTTAGATAAACAATATATTTATTTCACCAATCCCATGTTAGGGTGGTGGAGTTAATCTCTACATGACCTTCCTCGACCACTGATTTGAAAAATTGGACAATAGCTTCGGGGAGCAAGTCTTCCACTTCAGCAGAAGATCCCAGATTCGTGAGGGCATCGGCCTCGCTGTTCTGTTCTCAGGGTACAAGGACTAAGGTCCATTCTTTGAAGCAACGTAATGTGACTTGGATTTTGTCCAAGTACCTTTGCATCCTGTCCTCTCGAGCTTCATAGCTTCCGTTCACTTGGCTCACTACGAGGAGCGAATCATATTTTGCCTCGTTAGTCTCGGCCCCCAAAAGCCAATTCTAAACCTGCAATCATAGCCTCGTACTCAGCTTCATTGTTAGTCAATTTTATGGTTTTTATGGATTGTCTGATTATGCCGCCAACGGGTGGCTTTAGGACTATACCGAGCCTGTATCCTCTTATGTTTGTGGAACCATCCATGAACAGGGTCCATACCTCGAAGGACGTGCCCGATTTTAATAAAAGTTCTTTCTCAACCTCGGGCACGAGGGATGGCGAGAAATCAGTCACGAAGTCCGACAGGATTTGGGACTTGATGGCCGTTCGAGGTTGATACTCTATATCATACCCTCTGAGTTTAATGGCCTGTTTAGCCAATCGACCCGATAACTCGAGTTTATGCAGTATGCTCCGGAGGGGATAAGATGAAAGAACGCAAATACGGTGACATTTAAAATAAGGCTTCATCTTGCGCGAGGCGCTTATCAACGTGAGAACCAATTTTTCTAGATGGAGATACCGGGTTTCGGCGTCCCCCAAGGTTTGGCTTACATAATAAACAGGAAATTATGTATCTTTCTCCTCTCAAACTAGTACGTCGCTTACCGCTATTTCAGACACGGCCAGGTATAGGTATAGCGTTTCATCCTCCTTGGGTGTGTGCAGCAAAGGCAGGCTAGTCAGGTATCGTTTTAGTTCTTCTAGGGGGTGTTGGAATTCTGGAGTCCATTCGAAGTTGCTCTTTCTTTTGAGTAGGGAGAGGAAATGGTTACTTTTGTCTGATGACCTTGATATGAATCTGTCCAGGCACTATCCGCCCTATTAGCCGTTGGACGGCTTTTACATTATTCACCACCGTGATCTCTTCGATGACTTTTATCTTGTTGGGATTGATCTCTATCCCCCTATTCGAAACCATGAAACCCAGGAATTGCCTGAACCCACCCCGAAGGCACACTACTCGGGGTTGAGCTTCATGTTGTAGCTTTTGAGGATGTTGAAAGTTTCCTGCAAATTGGTCAAATGGTCCTCTGCGCACAAGGACTTGACTAGTATATCATCAATATATACTTCCATTGATTTACCTACTTGATGCTCGAACATTTTATTAACTAGGCATTGGTACGTTGCTCCTACGTTTTTAGCCCGAAGGGCATTACGTTATAGCAATATGTACCATACTTTGTGATGAACGAGGTTTTTTCCCTGTCCTCGGGGTTCATCTGGATTAGATTATACCCCGAGTATGCGTCGAGAAAAGTGAGGGTCTCATGGACGGCCGTAGAATCGATCAGATGATCGATATTAGGAAATATGAAGGAATCATTAGGGCACGCTTTATTCAAGTCTTTATAATCTAGGCACATTCTTAGCTTGTTCCCCTTTTTGGGCACTACTACATTAGCCAGCCATTCGGGATACTTTACCTCTCTAATGGATCCAATTTTAAGAAGTTTCGCTACCTCCTCTTTGATGAAGGCATGTTTTACCTTGGACTGCGGTCTTATCTTTTGCTTTACGAGTTTGAATTTGGGATCAACACTCAGCTTGTGGGAGGTTATTTTTGGCGGGATTCCAGTCATATCTAGGTGGCACCAGGCGAAACAGTTGATATTGTTACTAAGAAATTGAATAAACCCTGTCCTGAGTTCGGGGGTTAACCCCGTTCCCAGGTATACCTTACGATCCGGGAGGTGCTTGATTAAAATGGTCTACTACAGCTCTTCGACTATTGATTTGGTCGCATCCGATTCTTCGGGGGCGATGAAGGTTCGGGGGGCGAAGAAATCTTCCTAGTCGTCTTCAAGGGTCTATATGTTTCTCTCCTTGTCCGAGATCGGGTATGTGGGGGTTGGTGCCTCATGATGGACTACGTACATTTCTTTCGCTGTTTGCTGCTCTCCATGTATGGTCGTGATGCCATCTCTCGTGGAAAACCTTATCACCTGATGCAAGGTTGAGGGTACTGCCCTCATGCTGTGTATCCAAGGCCTGCCGAGTAATGCATTGTACCTCATGTCGCTGTCGATGACCTGGAACTCAGTGTTTTGGATTGTGCCGGACGTGTTGATCGGGAGGGTGATCTCTCCTTTCGTTACTTCGCTGGTCATGTTGAAGCCGTGGAGGATTCGAGGGACGGGAATGACTTGATTGAGCAGCCCCAGTTGTTCTACCACCTCTGATCTAATTATGTTGGCCAAACTGCCTGGATCCACGAGCACGCGCTTTATCCTGGTATTTTTAAGAGAAATGAGATCACTAGCACGTCGTTGTAAGGTTCTATCATGGCCTCGAGGTCCTCCTCGCTGAATACGAGGGTGTCTTCGGGCACGCGGTTTCAGATCAGTTCCTTCTTCCGTAGTAGACATTCTCGTTCATTTGAACATGGGTCCTTGGAGAACGTCGGTTCCCCCAATAATCATGTGGACGTTATGTCGGAGAACCTTTTCTTCGGCCCGGGTTGAGTTCGGTGGTGTACCGACATCTGGGGCAGTCGTGCCCTTCTCTCTATTGTTTTCAAGGTTCTGGTTCCCCATTTTGCTCACCGAGCTAGGTTCTCTATCCTGAAATCGAAGATCTTGTTCAAGAAAAAGTGTGAAAGATAACTTGCGTTTTTGTAATGAAACCGACAAGAAAATAATGACTATTATTTTTGTAACAACAATTAAATTTGTAAATGGGACTCTAAAAATATGTGATCTATTTTTATGCTAGTTGTTAGAGCATTTGATGCTAGGCGTATGAAGATTAGTGATGAGATACAAGCTAAAACGGGACAGTAATCAAACCGAATGGCTTGATACCCGGGCTTTGTACTGGTCAATGAAGGGCCTCGGGGTCGATATCCGGCTTGAGCTCGAGCTCGAGCTATCGGGCGTAATCGAGAATGGAATAACAGTTAAGATATAATTAAAGGAGGCTCTTTATGACCATCACCAATCGATAAATGAAGAACAAGTATGAAAGTAATTAATGGAAAGAGTAGCCTCGAGCAAATGGGTTAGAGAGAAAAGAGAGAGAGAGAGAGAGAGAGAGAGAGAGAGAGAGAGAGAGAGAGAGAGAGATTATTGATCTTGTGTAGAATAGTTGGAGCAACGGCCGCCCAAACTTACAAAGTGATGGGGATCCCCTTTATATAGGAGGGGAATCCCGTTATAGTACAAAATGTATTAACTGTAAAGGCATGGAGATGGGACGGTTGGACGCGACATCTTGAGACAGGCCCCGAATAGGCCAGCTCTACCAGATTAAGCCACGTTCCTTGGGAACTCCCCTTTTGCCTGCTATAGCCGGTTGTAGCCGTTAGAACGCAATGCCCTCCGGGTTGGTATCTGACGACCTCCGAGGGTGAGTCTTGACCGCGAGACGACCTTATGACAGGGAAATCCGTGCCCCGGATTCGCTGCATACAAAGGCACTAGGTACCGGTCTCGCCCCCGGGCTCGGGGTGTGACATTACTGTAGGACATAACATCATCGTAATATAGTACTACATAGGGTAACATCATCGTAATATATTACTGCAAAGCATAACATCGTTGTAATACTGCAAGGCATAACAACAGTGCTCACACTGGGGTTGGTAAGAACTTAGATAACTAAGAGTAGAAGTTTGAAATCCAGTATGTATAGGGTAAAGGGAGAGCATGTTTGTAAGACGGCTAATTTCAAAAGGCAAGGGTAAGGGAGCATATTCAGAAACTAGTGTGAACAAGACAATAACAGAACTGCACAAACAAACTCATGTTTAGCCTATAATCCAACTAAATTGATGTTGATTCAGGCTAGATACCCATACAACACTTAAAGAAATCACAAAGCAGGGGTGCTTGAACTAATAGATAGGATTAGCCTCATATTATATGTTTGTAGTATCTAACAATAGTCGGAATAAGGAACATACAGCTGAATTAGTCAGTGTTTCATGTTGAAGGTAACTTAGTTTAACATTGTCACCAAGTGAAATCACATAGTCAAATAACAAATGGAATCATGCTGAAATCTTAAACTAATAAGCACATAGGGTTGAGTAGAGCGACTAAAGCATGCCCGTTGAGAAAAGCAGTAACAAAAAACATGCTGAAGTCAAAATAAACTATAAGACAGAATGAGGTAACAGGAACTGAAATAGGTCAATTAAGAATGGAGCAAACATGAATCATAGATCACATAGAAACATGCTGAGGTTTTAAATAAACTACCAAATAGGCACATAGAACAGGATAGGATAGCAGGAGTTAACACATACCAGTAAAGGAGAAAGCAAATATGCAGAAATAGGTAGGTTCCAGAATAGCTTGGCCTTGGTTTTCAGCCGGCCAAATAATAGCTACTTAGCACAGAAGTAAGAGAGAGAGCTTAAGTTTGTCGTGAAAAAAATAGGAGAGTTCGAGTTACCTCTAAAAGGGGGGAGGGAAAGGGTTTTATAGCATGCAATAGAGAAGAACACACAAGGTAATGAACCAATCACATACAAATAAGGTATTAAAAATCAATTAACAATCATTTTAGGTCAATTATTAGGCGTAAAATCAGGATAGCATTAGTTAATGGGCTCAATCAGTAGCCAAATAAGGTAAATATTTTCGGAATCAATTAGAAGTCGACTTAAATAACTACAACATAAAATCATGCTAGTAAGGTTAAGTCAAAGGGAAGTAGCATAAATTATTAATCAGACATTGGTCCAAATAAGGTAAGAACAGGTAAATCGAACAAAATAAGAAAGTATTAGTATCGTACAGGAAAGGAAAGATTGGAGTATTAGTAAAAGATTTCAAAAACCTTAATTTCAGCAAAACCAAAAAATCAACAGTAAAATAAGGTACATAATGTAGATAGGAGAATCTTAAAAGAAAACCAGAATCGAACAGACTTGGTTTGATTCTGAAGAATTAAAACCCCAAAATCTAGAGTAAGAAGCAAAGAATTGTAATAGAATGCATAGAGACACAGAAATAGCAGTATTAAAGAAAATAGTTATGAAATTGAAAGCCGAATTAGATCTAGAAAGATCTGAAACCCTAATTTTAGGAAGAATATATTATTTTAAAGAAATAACTATAGAAACAACCTAGATGCACAGAGATACACAAAACATTAAAGAAAAATACTCAAAATTAAGGAACCTTGACAGATATGAAAAGATCTGGGTCCTAATTTAGGGTAAGTAAAATTAGACGGAAAACAAAATCACAAAAAATGCTCATGGATAGACATACGGAAATACATATGATATTTTGGCAAAATAAGAATGAAATCTTAACAGATCTTGAAATATCTAAACCTCAACCTTAGGGTAAACAAGATATTAAATAAAATCTCGGAGATTTACACCCAAAAGATGAGGAACGAACATAGATGAAGAAAGAGGAAAGATTCAAACCAGATTTGGTCCGAAAATAGGGAGATTAGCTTGCCATGTCGGGAAAACTACTAAATAATACAATAATCGAGTAGCTAAGGGTGAGATAGGTTCAACAACGTAAGGGAATCTCTGATTGATTCCATATCTGGTTGGAATCAAAGGCGGAATTAGGGTTACGATGCTAGGATTTTGAGAGGAGAATAAGTGAGAGACGAGAGAGTTTGAAGGTGGCGAGTGGTAAAGAAATGGGGGGATTAGGGTTATGAATGTTTAATTAAAAGGGAAGGGTGAACGGGAGCCGTTGATCTTGAGAGATCAATGGCTAGGATTGAAGATAAGCGGGGGCGGGTTGAATAAAATGGGTACTGACCGGGTTTTAATAAGGGTTTGTTTGGATTGGGCTCAGGAGCTATTGAGCTGGTGTAAATGTGTTGGGCTCGTGTATTGGTAGTTTTAGGTCCGAAAATAGGAGTAATTTAGGGCTAGTTTCTAAATACCCAATATTTAATAAATAAATAATTTATAAAAGTGATTAATAAATATAAAAATATAATTTGTACATGAAAATGATTTAAAATAATTACTTAACATCATAAAAATACAAAAAGTCATTTTTTATATAGATAATATAATTATGCATATATATTAGTAATTATTGCAAAATGTGCAATTCTAGCCTTAAAATGCAAATATAATTATTAAAAATACAATTAAAATATTTAAGCACTATATAGGCATAAATGATAAATTTAGATGATTAAATCATCATAAAAATGATATGAGGGATAATTACTGGATATTTGTATAATAAACAAAATACAGAAATAAATTAATTTAAAGCCTTTAAAATTATAAAAATTACAAAACATACTTGTGCATGTCTGGTAAATCCATATACAATATCTTAAAAGTATGTATGCTTATTAAAAATATATAAGAGAAAAATTGGGTATCAACAACAGGCAGGTTTGAAAGCTGAGGTCAAGGAACATTGCACCAGTAAACGTTCAGTGGCGGGGTTAGCCGGTCGAGGAGGTGACTTGGGAGACCAAGCAGGATATGCGCAGCCGTTACCCTCATCTTTTCACAACTTCAGGTATGTCTCTATGCTCATTCGAGGACTAACGAATATTTTAAGAGGAGGATGATGTAACGACCCGATTGGTCTTTTTAAGAATTAATGACCCAATTCCCTAATAACTGCTTTCCCCGTGTTTGTTTCTGCTATTTTGAGTTGCTGGGAAGATTCGTTTTGAGTTTCACAGTGTTTTGGGACAGTTAGTCCCTAAATGAAAGCTTAAGCTTTAAAACTTGGACCGTAGTTGGAGCAGTGTGAAGACGTCCTCGGAATGAAATTTCATCAATTCCGTTAGCTCAGTTGGATGATTTCGGGCTTAGGGGCGTGTTCAGATTGTGTTTTGGAGGTCCGTAGCTTATTTAGGCTTGAAATGTCGAAAGTTGAATTTTTGAAGTTTCCGGATCGATAGTGAAATTTTGATATCGGGGTCAGAATCCGATTCTGAAAGTTCGAATAGCTCCATAGTATAGAATGTGACTTGTGTGCAAAATTTGGGGTCAATCAGACTTGGTTTAATTGGTTTCGACATCGGTTGTAGGATTCTTGAAACTTCAAGTTCTTTAGGTTTGGATTGGAGGATGATTCGTGGTTTTGTCGTTGTTTGATGTGATTCAAGGGTTGGAATAAGTTCGTATGATGCTTTAGGATTGGTTGGCATGTTTGGTTGAGGTCCTGGGGGCCTCGGGTGGGTTTCAGATACTTAACAGATTAGAATTTGGACTTAGGCTATTTTCTGGAGTGCTGCTTCTGGTATTTTCGCAGCTGCGGTGAGGAGCCCGTAGGTGCAGCCTGCATATGCAAGGAAGAAGGTCACAGGTGTGATTTGGGCACTGTTGGCCAGTGACCGCAGATGCGGTTATAGGGCTGCAGAAGCGGATTGCATCTTCGGAGAAAGGAGTATAGGTGAGGTATCCGCCCATTTATTGAAATCTCGAAGGTGCGAGTCCCCAGCAGCAGAAGCAGGACCGCAGGTGCGGTCCCATGATCGCAGAAGATGAAATCGCTGGGCAAAAATATGAAAATCGAGGGTTTGAGTTCGTACCTTAAAAAATCAAATTGGAGCTCGGTAGAGGGCGATTTCTGGAGAGATTTTGAAGGAGGAAGATTGGGTAATTAATCATAACTCTAATTTGGTTCTAATACATTAATCTATTGTTAGTTTTATCATTTAATTTTGGGTTTTGGATGAAAAATTGCGGAAAAGTTGAGAAAAGTTCTTAGGCCTAATTTTGGAATTTTGATCGAGGTTTTGGTATCGGATTTGAGTGATTTTGGTATGGTTAGACTCGTGAGTGGATGAGTGTCCATAATTTATGATTTTTACCCGATTTCGAGATGTGGGCCCAGGAAGGATTTTTGGACATTTTTCTATTTTCTTACCTTAGCTTCGATTTCTTTAGCTAAATTCGTTGTTTGTAGTTATATTTACATTATGAAGTTTATTTGATTAGATTTGTGCCACTCGGAGTTGGATACTCGTGGAAAGATCATGGTTTCAGATTGATTTTGAACTAGTTCGAGGTAAGTGGCTTGCCTAACCTTGTATGGGGAACTCCCCTTAGGATTTGGTACTATTGTTATATGAGTGTCGTGTACGTGAGGTGACGAGTGCGTACACGTGCTAATTTTTTCATTATGTAAATCTCTATGTTTTCTTGTAATTGAGTAATGCTTGTACTTGAAGCCTCTTGTTTAGTTTAGGAAAAGCATGCCTATGTGATCTAATTGCCTTACTTGCTTTAACTGCTTACTTGTATTTTGTGTAGCATGTTTAAAGTAGAAGTCCTGTTTTATTCTTGAATAGAACTGTAGATTCTTTCTTGATATTGTGGTGTGTTTACTTTGGGACTACGGGATGATATTCCGGGAGATCCCCCTGCATGTTTACTTTGGGAATACGGATCGGTATTCCGGGAGATCCCCCTATACGTTCACATTTGGGACTACGGGACGACACCAGGGAGATTCCCCTATACTGGATATTTACTTTGAGACTATAGATTGGTATTCTGGGAGATTTCCCTGCATATTTACGATTCGGACTACGGGATGATATCCCGGGAGATCCTCTGTACATTTACGTTTGGGACTACGGGATGATATCTTGGGAGATCCCCTGTTTCTATCTCTGTGTACTGAGTATATTCTGTTTGTGATTTTACTCTTTATTGATTGTTAGTGTTTTTTTATTATACTGTCTCACTTCATACTGTTTTACCTTGTTTTATATATATAACCAGTAGGGCCCTGACCTTCATCGTCACTACCCGACCGAGGTTAGGCTTGGCACTTACTGAGTATCGTTGTGGTGTACTCATGCCCTTTCCTGCACATGTTTTCGTGTGCAGATCCAGGTTCTTCTGCTCAACCGTTCTATCAGTGAGGCAGGCGACATCAGAGAATTCAAGGTATATCTGCCGCGTCCGCAAACCTAGAAGTCCCTGTCTATTCTTCCCCTCACCTTTAGACTTCCTGTAATTTCTTTTGACTAGACATTCTGGAGTTAGAACACTATGTAGTATCTATAGCTTCTTATTTTATGAGATTCCGGGTTTTGGGAGTTGAGAGTGAGTATTTGTATATGCCGAGCGGCATCTTAAATGTTTTTATTATGTTTTATCCGCAGTTCACACAGGGAGAACTTGGGTTGTGACATCCTATCTACTTCTTGTCTCAAATCTTCCTTGAATTTTTACTTGATCCTTCAAAACGAAACTGAAAATTCACTCTATTCTTCAGGTGGGCATCCTGCTGACTTGAATTTGAAGAAAACTGGAAGTTGATCCTGTTCTTCAGGCCGGTTCATGCTGCTTCTGACTTAAACTTGAAACAGAAAATTGACCATGTTCTTCAGGTGGGCTCCTAAGGCCTCTTGAACTTGAAAATTGAAAGTAACTCTGAAATGAATTCCCTCGTTCTCCAGGTGGGCGCCTGCTGCTGACTTGAAACATGAAATAACTCTGAAATTAATTCCCTCGTTCTCCATGTGGGCGCCTTCTACTGACTTAAAACTTGAAATAAATTCCCTCGTTCTCCAGTTGGGCGCTTGCCAATGACTTAAAACTTGAAATTAATTCCCTCGTTCTCCAAGTGGGCGCCTACGACCGACTTGAAACTTGAAATGAATTACCTCATTCTTTAGGTGGGCCCCTTCGATCGACTTGAAACTTGAAATAAATTCCCTCGTTTCTTCAGGTGGGCACCTGCCACGGACTTAAACTAAAATGAATTCTCTCGTTCTCTAGGAGGGATCCTACCACAAATTTAAACTGAAATGAATTCCCTCGTTCTCCAGGTGGGCAGCTGAGCCATGCTCTCTTCCTGGAGGATATCTGCAGAAAGAACAAAATTCCTTGACCCTCGACCATGCTTTCCTCATGAGGGTCCCTGCATATCGAACAAATTTTCTTGCCCCTATTTTAAACAAATAAAATCTTGTTAGTTTGAAAACGTGGTGGTTAGTTTGTGGCATCATTGCTGAGTGTCTGCTTCTGCCACTACCATGCTTCATTCTGATTATCTGCTTCGGGCCAACAAGGACTTGTTTGACCTTTTGATCGAAACTAGACCACAAAACCTCTGAATGACCTGAATTTCTTACACTTACTTGTTGCATTGTGTTTTCATTCTAAAAGTTGTTGAATCTTTGTATTTTCTCAAAATTCAAGAATCACCTTATTACCTGAACTTCAGTTATCACCATATTGCTCATTCTGAATCATATCACTTGTGATGTGCTTGGGCGAACTCCACTTTGTGCAATTTGAAAGTTGGTAGTAGGCTTTAGAATCCTTTCCTTCTTGTTCAACAAGGGCTAACTCTAAAGAGACTTATAAAGATAGACTCAAAGAGCACTTTTTGGCAAAAGGAACAAAGGAAATTCTGAACAAAGATGACTATGTGAAAAAGAATGGGAAAAAGACTTATCTGAGTGAAGTGGCTGGCTTCAATGATCATGACATGCATTTCAGATTGATCAGCCTAATCCGTCCAACCAATAATTTTTTCAGTTCATGTCATGTCTTCATACTTCAAAACTAGGCTTTCAATGATCCAATTTCTCTATAAAGTCACGTGTCTCATTCGACTTGTAGTGCCCCGAAGGGTTTTTACCAACAAGCCTCTCTCATTTGTTCATCTCTCAACTCACCATCGCCTTGCAGTTCCCGTGAGGATTTTCACCAATAAGACTCTCTCATTTTTAATTTTCTCTCAGCTCACCCTCGTCTTACGATGTCCGTGAGGGTTTTCACCAATAAGACTCTCTCATTTTGTTCATTTTTCCTTTGTGTCAATGAATAAAGTGTTACCTATGATGTAAATCATACTTCTATCTCGCTTGACTTAGCATCCTTAAAGATTGATCAAAAGGTCTTTCTTTGGACCATAATATAGGCTTTTGGACAAGACTAGAAAGAAAGGGTGGCATGATGGCTTAAAATAATTTACGATAAAAAGGGTTCAAAATTACAACTTTTGGGATCAGATCTTTTGCATAATCAAAACTTCTGCCCTAGTTTCGTTGGGTCTCTGGAATTTTGAATTTTTATTTTGAGAGGACCGAACCATGTAAGGATGCCTACGTATAAAAGGAATCAGGTTGAATGTAGTTCAAACAAACAATTGGTTTGTTTTGTTGTTTTTCTTTTCCTTTTCTTTCTTATCTTTTTTTTCTCACTTTCTTTTTTTTCTTTTCTCCTTTTTCTTTTCTTTTCTTTTCTTTTCTTTTCTTCTTTTTCTCTTTTCTTTTCTTTTTCTTCTTTTTCTTTTCTTGTTCCTAACTTTACTTCTGATTCCAAAAGAGGGGTATGAAACAAAATAAATTAAGGCTCAAAAGGGTTAGCAAAAGATAAAAGTGTTTGGGTAGCAGAATAAAATGCCTTCATCATACATAATTTCAAAAATGCCAAGTATAAGCATGCAATTGAAGATAAGCAAAGAAATCATACACAATATCTATTGATGGCATCAACACAAACAAAAAGTATCAATGGGCAATACCTTTATCCCAATGAATGAACCTTGCCAGTTCGAAGCAGACTTGACTCAACCTTATCTTGATGTGGAAGAATGCATTTCAGAACTGACTGATCTACCTCAAAGTTCTTGAAAGACATTCCCTTGTTGTATGCTCTCATCAACCTCTTGATTTCCCAAACTAATTGCCTCAGTTTCACTCAATTCAAGCTTCTGGTTATCTCAAAATGCGTGAATCTTTACTTGTTTCCTCAAATGCATCTTTTTATCATATTCAAAACTATGTTCCATTATTCCATGATTAGATTGGCTTTCATGATCTAGCTAAAAACTCTGCATGCATGTTATGTCACTAGAACTGGCCTGGAGAGAACTATATTTTAGAAAAACAATTAATCGAAAACTGCAAATAACAGAAAAACAAAATCTCATTTGACCAAAGGATGGAAGGGTTTGAACATCAGAGTAAAATCTATATTAAAGCCCTGAAAAAACCCTAGATGAAAGACATAGAGACACAAAACTAACTAACAAGACTCCTAGAGATAATCAAAAGAGGATAGAAGTGTTTGAATCACCAGAGAAAACAAGATAAAATCTAGGTTACAACCCTGAAATAACCAGATAGCAGAAAAGATGTCAAAATGAACTGCCAAGACTCCTTCCCGACGAGGAAATTAGGTGCTTTCTAATTACCAAGCTTGAGATCTTAGCCACTAAGTTGCACATCATAATTACTGGGACCTTCACCAACTTCAATCACATTGTCTTTATCATATGGCTTATTAACTCCTTTGAACAACCTTTCCTCAGCACTAACTGTTGAATTAGCGACTGACCCCCTAAGAGATCTTGCCGCAAAGGACTCACCAAAGGATTTTAAAGAACCTGCACATTCGTTGTCATTGCAAACCATCCCAACAATTTGTGTATTATCATGTACCTGTACAGGATTGTGTGTGACACTTGGGGTATTACTGCCTTGGACCACAATTATCCATTCTTGAATCATTCTTTCTATCTCCCCTTTCAAAGCAAGACAATCTTCAATTCTATGCCATTGGACATTAGAGTGGTACATGCACCATACAGCAGGATCAAAACCTTTTGCATATGGGTCCGGAGTACAGCCGAGGAGCGGCTCAATCAGGACAGAATGTTTTAAGTTTTCAAACAAGCTTGTGTAGGATTCCTCGATTGGCGTGAAACTATTTCTCTGTCTATGTTCCTCTCCATGGCCCTGTTTTCTAGGGTTATTGGATTCTCAGAAATGTTGTGAAGGCAAACGAGTATTTTGCGGTACTGGTGCTCTCCATAAGGAGTGACCAGTGGTTGAACAAATGACTGGACATTTTACGGAGGATAATACTGGCTAGGACTATATAGAGCTTGGGGATAGGTTTGAGGTTGGGGACGAGGCTGAGAGCATTTAGCAGGAATGCCCACTGGATCCTGTCGTTGGCGGGGCTCAGTAACATTTTTCTATCAATTGGAGAACTGACCCGAGCAACTTGTTCGTTCCATCTAAACTAAAACTCCCTAAAACTTTCCTTGGTTGTTTTTTTCATCTGAGATAGGGAGGAGTGGTCTGGGATAATGTCTACATTGTACTGATAGTGCAGAACAAAATCTTGAGCCATGTCACCCCATGCATGCCACTTATTGATATCTTGACGAGTATACCACTCTAAGGCTTCCCCACTCAAACTCTCACTGAAATACGCCATCAATAATTCATCTTTCCCGCAAACACTTCTCATTTTACTGCAATAACCCCTCAGATGGGCTATTGGATCTCCACGCGCATCATATAAGTTAAACTTTAGCATTTTAAACACCACAGGCAGGTGAATATCCGGAAACATACACAAATCATTGTAAGACATGTTATTTCCCACCCTTGCATATTCTTTAAGGATTGTTCTATACCTTGCAACTTTCAAGATATCTTATATCGCTCTTTTTTCTTAGCAGGCTTTGCAGTTTCACCAGGAGGCTCAAAATAAAGAGCATAAGAGTATGGATCTGAGACCTTAAAGATTGGTTCTGGAGCATAATGTTGGGCATTGGGGACTTTGAACACAGTCTCGCTAGAGGATCGAGGAAGAATAGCTGGTGGAGGAGCTACAAAAACATGAGTGGTCAAAAGAGCGGGATATGAGGTGGTTTTGGGGGTGAAGTGTGAAAAGGTTGTAGGGAGATATCAGCAGCAGTGAGAATATGGATTTGTGACAGTGGCGGAATGGTGACGAGGCTTTCTGTGTAGTTAATGGGAAATAATGGTGGAGGACGCCCATTAATCCAGGCTTGGTACATTTCGGTCATCTGTCCTTTCAACCTTAGGACCTCTTCTTTCAACTCAGATTCTGATTCAATAATCTCTTCAGACGAATCAACAACAATTGTGTCCAAGTCTTTGCTAGCCATGGCTACCTTGCTCTTTGACATTGTTTGTATGGATGACTCGTTAGAATGCCACAAACTAACCACCTTCTGTTATGATAACACTAAAGTACCAAAGAGGAGCAAAACAAAGCCAACATATTAGTGTTAGGGCATTTATCAGATAGAAATATCACATTGTTTGTAATGCACCTAGCAACAATTAATGATTCTAGAATGACTTCGAGGGTCACAAGGTCATTTGGCATCATCCTAATTTTGTTCATTTCAATATTCTGTTTTCTTTCTTTTCTAGCACTTCTTGGCTTGATCATTTTCTTTCCTCTCTTTTCTTTCTAGTTATCACTATTTTCTTTCTCTCACCCCTCACGTCCCACAACTTCATTTTTTTTTCTTCTTTTTAAAAAAAAATAATGATTCGATCAAACCCTATGTAGGTTGCCTACGTATCATGTTCCACATGAATCAGACCAAGCGTAATTCTGAATAAGTGATGGATAAAACAAACTAAAAAATAAAAATCTTTTTCGATTTTTCCTCTATAATTTTTTCACATACAAAATAGGAAATATGATAACAAAAGACTCGACGAACTCACCTAGACTATGACAAACTATGACACCTCCTAAAAGACTCAATACTATTGTACAAGACTAGAAAATAAAGGACATCATGAATAACAGACTGAAAACATAAAAGTATCCTCAAGCAACTCATGCCTGCAATGGTCCAGACTGGAATGGTCCTGGGGTATCTGTCATGCTCGAGCTCTGGTAAATGGATCAATACCTGAATGAGAAAAATAGGACGAAATAGAGTTAGTGACTTAAGACACTATGACACCTCTTATTAAACACATGCAGTGCATGATTGGGCTATTTTTGCAAAATGACCTATGTGGCCAAGGTTGGCTAGAAGTGTAAACTCAACAAGATTGACCTCTAAGACATGAAAAATGCCTCACTAAGGCTTATATGGATTCAAACTCCCAATAGTCATGGCCCAAAATTAATTTGCAGAAACGACCCATTTTTGCAAAACGGCCGACATGACCAGAAGTGGCTAAAGATGCAAACTCAGAAAGGACGGACCTTAAGGTAGTTGGACACTTAGTTGCAAAATCAGGATTCTGAGACATAGGTCAATGAACCATTTTCGCGAAAATGACCCCATTTTGCAAGAATGGCCAATGTGGCCAAAAGTTGCTAGACATGCAAATTCAATAGGAGTGGATCTTAAAACTGAGAGGAAACCTTATTGTAGACACAGGGCTCTAAGACATGGGATAACAAACTATTTTGAGAAAATAGCCCTATTTCGCAAAAATGGCCGATGTGGCTAAATATGGCTAAACATGCAAGATGTGGCTACGACCTCCGAAGCTAAGGACTTAAGACTCACTATAAAGAGGAGGAAAACTGGACCCTATGTGGCCTGCCTACGTATATCACCTCGAAAGACGAGAATCAGGTATGCGTAGTTCGGGAAGATTGGATACGGGAGAGAATTTAAAAAAAATACTGATTTGAAGAAAACATATTTTTTGTCTTTTTTTTTTTGAAAATGATGAAACATGTAAAATCTTTTTGAATTTTGTTTTTCTCTTTTTTTTTTGAAAAATTATGGGAAAGTGCAAAATCTTTTTGGATTTTTTATTTTTATTTTTTTGGGTCTTTTGTTGAAAAAGTCGTGAAAGAAAAATATAACTGGGCCCTACTTGCTTCATCTTTGTACTTCATCCTCTTTTCTTTCTCATTTACCCTCAACCATCGTTGGTCCACCAAATAACCCCTTTACCCTTAAAGAATGCAGCATGTAGCACATAGGGATGATTAAATGTCTTGTGGGCCATGTGCCCGTTTTGATATAATTTGGATATGCCTCCTATAAAGGGGCATGGTGCCTGGCACCGAGCCCTACTAGGTCAAAATGACATGATGCAAATAAGAATGACCTAAAGGCTGACCTAAGTTTGGGGGTTCAATAGCAAGGCAATTCGGGAAGCGTATGGTCGATAGTGGCTGCTCAAGCTTTCCACCCACTCCATACGTCCGACGGACCCCCCTCCTAAAATAAGGGTGACTCAACAAAGAGTTCGTATACGCGACGCGTACTCCAAAACTGGTTGTAGAAAGAATTGACTCGAGGTTATGCAAATGATGATAGTTATAAAGCAGTAACACATAAAGAAAAAACTGTAAACAAATAAACAACTAGAAAACAATAAAATAACACAAACAAAATAAAAATCAAATAAAGCAAATAATAAAAAAAACATAAAAACCTCAATCGAATATTCTAAAAAGCCAACAAGATCACAGTATCAGCTTGAACCTGCAAGTCCCCAACAGAGTCGCCAGAGTTGTCACACTCTTTTTTCTACCTCACTAACCCCTTAAAATATACAAATAAAGTGATTTTAAGGTTCGAAAGGGTTTTTCTATTAGAACGTGACAAAAATTTTATTTCGAAGGATTTTCAGAGTCGCCACCTGACATTTAGTTTCGGTGTGTTAGGTCTACATTTAAAAAAATAAGATTTCCTTCAAAATACATTTGACTCTTAAACCAGTTTGTACCAAAGATTTTAGGTAAGAGGGTTCATTCGACTCGGGGAGAAGGTGTTAGGCATTCCCCGAGTCCCGTAACTAGTACAGTTGCATATCCGATCTAGTTGGCTTTTGAAATATTTAAATTGAGATAAAAGAATATAGAAAAAAGAAAACTAAATACACACGAGGCTCGAGGCCGCCCTCCCCCCCTAATAAGAGAAAATGAAAAGAAAAGAAAAGAAAAATTCTAAACTAATCTATACTTTGACTTCTCTACATGCTCGTCAAGGCCTCCAAAATATTTACAAAGTTCTTCGGGCATTCCCTGAAATAAAATATTTACAAATCCCTCGGGACATTCCCCGAACAAATTTAACTAAAGGGGGTGACTTCTCACCTCAATGGAAACTAAAACACAAACGCCTTAAAGGTTTGCCTACCCAAATATGGTCGGCCTAGCATACTCCTAGCGACTCGAGGAAGTAAGGTAAATCAATTAACATGATAAATTCAATTATTATTCTAGATGTCCAAAACCCTCATATTCATAGCAGCGAAAACTCTAGTTAATCTACTTAAATATGCTAAATTAATTCGTTTGTCATCTACGTAGCAACTGTGAGGCCTTAAACAATTATCTATTAATAAAGTAATTAAACATGGAATCAAAAACTCACTTTAACTATCAAGACCCATCCAAACAAATTAAACTAACAACAACAAAATGATATTAAAAAACAGAGCAATGATAAATTAACAAAATAATAAGAGCATGATGTTTAGCAAATAAGAAGTAAAAGGAAATGAGAAATAAACCTCAATAATCCCGACGTTTAATTGTACGCAACTTTGAAACACAAGCGCCGGAACCTTTGAGTGGACAACCTCGACGACCTTCATTATTGAACCAAAATTCGCGGACAGGACTTCTTGTTGCTGCTCTCTCACGTCAGTTTCCACAGCAGTAGAAGGAGGAGCAAATTTGGGCAAAAATTTAAGTGTGACAGGTTCTAGTCTCCTCCCTCTCAACTGAATCTTTAATTTCCTAATGTTTATGTATTTTTCTCTGTTCTTGTGACTCCCCCATCCCTACTCGTTCTTCGTTCTCTAATTTCTTTCAATTCTCATTCCTCCTCTTTGCTGTGTCTTTTTGGGTCTTAAGAGATTATGCCATAATAATATAAATTTTTAATAATTGACATTTGACAAGGAAATAAAGAAACAAAGTAAATTTGAAAAAAGAAAGGGAATAAAGATCAAAGGCTAAATTAAGAAGGGAAAGGGATGGAAAGTTGGTATCGTTGAAATTGGCAGGAAAATGTTTGGATGAATGTGCGGGGTGTTTTTGAAATGAAAGAATTAGGTTTAGCCAACCTTTTTTCTTGTCTCTCGGTTTTTATAATTGGGTATTTTATATAGAGGTGAGAAGGGATGATGGTCATTGGATTATAGAAAAATCGATGACTAAGATTATCTTGCATTTAAGTGGAGAGTGGGCTAATGGGTTAGGAATGAACATTTGAATTTCGGCCTTTTTGGCTAGATTTGTGCTTAAAATTGGCCTAATTAACCAAGAATCTATCCATCCAACATCAACTCTTGCCTATTAAATTATAAAACAAAGATAAAAATACTATCAAAATAATAATTAGCCCTACTTAAGTAGAAATAGCTATTAAAATAAAACTAACCGTTAAAACAAAACTATTTTTGGTAATTTCAAATATCATACTAAAAATAAAAGTAGGCTTAGATTAAAATCATCGCAAAATTAAAATAATATTACTACCAAAAATACTAATATTCTTGAAAACAAAGTGAAACTATTTTTGTGTTTCGAATTTTATGTTCTACTATTAGATTAAAAGTGAAAAATAGGCTAAATCCTATCAAAAATAAAAAAGAAGTAAATATTTTTAAAATACTACTTTTAAAAATTGCGCGGGTCAAAAATTACGTGCTTACAACAGATATTAAACATGAACCAGAGGTTTCTAAATAAACCAAAAGTTTCAACATGATACAATATCTTAAAATCAGTAGTACAAGTCATAAGCCCTTCTAGGAGTAATTATGCATAATGAATACATCACTGTTCCGGAATAGAAGGAAGCAATGGAAATAAATACAATAGAGGGTGACTTTGGAGTCTGCAAACGCCCAACAGGTGTACCTTGAAGTCTCTAGTCACACCAAGCATAAGTCTCGAAACCGACTCGATCCGAAGTACCTGATTCTATACAAAAAATGTGTATAAGCGTATCATGAGTACACCACGGTGGTACCTAGCAAGTATCAAGCCTAACCTCGGTAGAGTAGTGACTAGGCCAGGTCAAGACACCTACTAGAATATAAACCCATGCATGGTATGACATAGCTAATAAGGAAGAAATATCAAAGTAATGAAAATACAAAAATTAATCAAATTACAAACAGTAGTAACGATAAGGGGAACACAAATAGCAACGAGAAATAACCAAGTAATTAAACAATAGCATAGTTGGGGTACGAATGAAGTATAAAGGTGCTCAAGTAGGAAAAATATTGTCAACTCAACCAATCAAATTATTTCTAATACACAATTTCAACAATCTCACGTCTCGTAATCTCATATCATAAATCCAAACCTTTGACACACATGGCACCTTGTGCTCAAATCTTTTCATCTCACTTTGTACAACAAAATCCATGTGCTACTCTGATGTAAAAGAAGAATCTATGCCAAATTTCATTAATTTTGGCCAAGATCATGTTTTAGAGCTCAAGTCCAAACATATGGACTTAATTTCAAGAAGCGCAATAAGTCCAACAAACTCAAAATTGATTTCAAGAAGCCAAGATTCTTTCCTTCTTAAAATAAGATATATGTTGTTCCTTTTAGAATAAGGATTTTCCTTTTAGTAGGTCCTTGTGGAATAGGGATTTTACTCTTCTTGTCTTTATTTATTTTATTTCCTTATTAGAATAGGAATTGTAGTCATCAAAGAAGAGACCTAAACCTATATAAAGGGTTCTCTTGCCTTGTAGAAAGAAAAATTCACATTTTGAGGTTTGCCTGGTTTTACAATATAGTGTTTTTTCTCTATTTTGTCTTCTTTATCCTTGTTTTTAGTTCCAAGCAAGGTGGTGATAGTCTTTATCATGTTTTTAATTGCGTGTGGTGTTTCTTTATCACGTTAATTGATTCCAAGTGGTGACTTTAGGAACTTGTTCAGTTCTTGATCTTTCAAGAACATGTTTCTTGATCTAAATTTGTTCTTTTGATATCATAGAATCATAACTATCATTAAACTGGTGCAACATCGTTATTTACTTATTTGGAACGAGTAAATAGTCTTTCTTATAGTTCAAATTATCATATTTCACCTCGTTTTTGAATCATCATATTCCAAGTGCTAAAACTTGAGATATGTTGTTTCTAGAAACCGGCCCACAAATCACGTTTTTGATTCAAGATTTTGATCATGCTCGGTTGGTTCTTTGTTAACTCGAAGAATCACATTATACTTGGTACATAATATCCGTGTCAAATGCTAATTAGGATGTTCAAGAGATTTTATCTGTATATTACAAAGTAAAATTACAGTTTCTTGACCAAGTAGGAAATCAATGAGAAAGGTGAGTTTATTTTAAAAATCACTTTGGTGAAGAAAAATAACATTTTCAAATAAAATACAATATCGAATAAGCTATTGAATTTAATATAGAATTTGTTGAATTAAAACATAATAACAATTCCTGTTTAAGTAAAATAAAAACCTCAGACAGGCTAAGGAGATTAAGTCGAGAAATCAATTGAAGTAAAATATGACAACTAATAGAAATGGTATATACCGAAATATACAGCGAGTTTTAACTTAAAAGTCACACCAGGTAGCATGATATTATTTCTTTTATTTAAATCACTATATTACTAACAACTCAGCAGGACAGGATGTGATGACTCAACATAGTAAATTCGCCATGAAAATCAATTCATCAGAATAATAGTAATAGGAAAAGAGCTCAAGAAATGACGGCAAGGCAATAAATCAATGACAATAACTCAATCCTCGAAAAACAGTAAAAACCAAAAACACAAATTCTCAGAGTCTCATGCGAAGGAACTGAAGCCAATATAATAAAACAGGGAATACAAAACACAAAATATGCCGTGGCGTGCAACCCGATCCCACCATATAATATCAATATCATAATTCACCCTTATTCCACCATATCAATTCACCCTTATTTCACATATTGTGGCGTGCAACCCGATTTCACCGTACAATATCTATATCATAATAATAAACAAAATATGTTGCGGCGTGCAACTCGATCCCACCATATAATATCAATATCATAATTCACCATAACAGTCTACCCTTATTTCACCTATTGCGGCGTGCAACCCGATCCCACCGCACAATAACAATATCATAATATAAATATCCTACTTTATTCCACCACCTCCCTTATTTCACCTGTTGCGGCATACAACCAGATCCCCCGTACATTAATTTAAATAAACAACAGTAATTCAATAACTCCATTTACAAGAATTTCTATAATCAAGGGTATCCGTACGCGGAAACAAAGGAACCACGTAAAAACCGAAGAAATACAACAAACTTTACAAAAATGATAGGACAGATAAAGTGCATGATATCTAAGTATGCAATCATAACAATTAGAACATGCAGCAGATAAGAACAAGGTCATAGAAAAAACTCAACAATTAATAGGTAACAAGACAATAAGGAATACAATTACTTTAACTAAGGCATATAAGGGCCAAATGACGAGTAAGAAGTACAGTAGGTGCTAACACCGTCAAATAGAGCACGTAAGAGTAGACTAACGATGAGATATCACATGTAGTGTGTTACGACAATTCAATTAAAGGCATGGAAAGACATTAATAACCTAAACCGGTCAAATATCCATACATAACCCCTGTACCCACTCGTCACCTTGCGTACACGGCTTTCACATAACAAGATAGAACAATTTACTCAATTCCTAAGGGGTAGTTTCCCGAACAAAAAGTTAGGCAAGACACTTACCTCAATTCGACCAAGTCAATACTCAATTAAGATTTTCCTTTACCAATTCACCGCTGCTCGGCTCAATCTATCCAAAGATGACTTAAATACATCAAACAATGCAAGAGAAAATAATTTCAATTAAAAAAGCTATGATCCCTATACAATTTACAAAAAGTCAACAAAAGTCAACCCCCTGGACCCGCACCTCGGAATCCGATACACTTTACAAAACTCAAACACCCATTACAATACGAGTTCAACAACACCAAAATTGTCAAATTCCGACACCAATTTATCCTCAAATCATTATTTTACATTTTGAAAGATTTTACAAATTTTTCCAAATTTTCCCTTAGATTCTCATGAATTTAATGTTAAATCTGATGTATAATGATAAAATATAATTGAAAATTGATTGGAGGTACTTACCCAATGATTTGATATGAAAATCCTTCCACAAAATCGTCTCCCATCGAGACTAAGGTTCAAAACATGATAAAAATGAAGCTAAGTCCCGAAATGGAAGTCTTAATACCAGCCTCGGGTGTCACATTTGCGACATTCGGATAGCAATTGTGATGTTCGCAAATGAGACAAACGTGTCGTAAAAGCGAAGGCTGACCAGCTCTCTCAAGGTCGCAAATGCGACACAAGACTCACAAAAGCGAGCTCAGTGTTTTCGCAAAAGCGACAGTTTGTGTCGCAAATGCGGAGCTGCCTAATCGTAAATGTGATGAAATAGTTTGCAAATGCGAACTCCTTTGCCCCAGCCCACCGTCGCAAAAGCGATAATGATCTCGCAAATGCAGACATCGAAAATGCAATGAAAACCTCTCAAATGCGAGAACAGAGACACCAACAAAGCTGAACCTTCTTTCAACACTCTGAAACGCGTACGAAACTCATCCGAGCCCTCGGGGCTCTATACCAAACATCTACGCAAGTCTAAAAACATAACACGAACTCACTCGCACGATTGAAACACCAAAATAACCTCTAGAATCACGAATCGGACATCAAAACACTTGAAAATTACCATGAACTTCAAGAACTTCAAGAATCGCAACCAAGCATCCGAATCAAACCAAATCAACTCCAAATGATACCAAATTTTGCAAGCAAGTTCCATATGATTAAACAAAACTATTCCAAGTTGCGAAACCAAAATTCGAACCCAAGATCCTTAAAGTCAAACTATGGTTAAACCTAAGAAAATTCTAAACCTTTAAATTGCCAACTTCCGCTAAATGATGTCGAACCCTTTTTGTAACATCCAAATGAAATTCAAAGCATACGCCCTAGTCTAAAATCACCATTCTGACTTATTGGAACCGTTGAAACTCCGATCCAAGGTCAAATACTCAAAAGTCAAACCTTGGTTAATTCTTTCAACTTTGAACTTCTCAATGAGAGTCACTCCTAAAAATCCTTTTTGAACTCCTCAAAAACCCAAACCGATGATGCACACAAGTTATAATACACTGTGTGAAGCTAATCATGACCTCAAACTTCCAAACCGGATGTAATTTCTCAAAACGACCAGTCGGATCGTTACAACGTCTCTTAACCTTGTTCCAACAAGCTCAAATTTATGCTACTCCCAACTACGAAGTTGCAACTGTGGACAACCTTGCTTTTGCTCACTTTGTAGGTTTGTTTAGCAGATATGTTGTAGCTTCTATGGATTCTCGTACATGTGCATCATCACAATTAGGTGTAAATTCTTAGATCCTAGATACAGGTTCCACTAATCAGATGACTCCACACAAATACCTTCTATTTAATGTGCATCCTTTAATTAAACCTTTTCTGGTAACTCTACCTAATGGATTTAAAGTTAAAATTATATCAATTGGATCATTGCATCTTAGACATGATATAATTTTATTGAATGTCTTTCTTATGCCATATTTTCCTTTTAACTTGATATATGTCCATCAACTCATATCTCAACTTGATTGGTCAACATTTTTTACCAAATCATTTTGTTCTTTACAGGGCCCTTCTCTGAAGAGGCACTGGAAATTGGTAAAGCTACAGGCAGGAAATTGGTAAAGCTGGAAATTCGTCGAAGTTTCTCAATTTGGGATAAAATATGGTCCGAGTTATAATACCCGATATTTATAGACTAGTACAATACAAGGTACCACATGACCATGATAGTAAGGTGTATAAAGTGTGCTAAAAGTGAATAGTATTTTAAGTAATTTGAGATAATTCTTAATTATGTGATTAATTGGTTGATTATTGGATTAGTTGTCACGACCCCGGTTCGCCCTCCGTGAACCATCATGACGGCACCTAGTCTCTACGACTAGGTAAGCCTAACAATACGGAAAATAAATAAAAATTGCAGAAGAAATAATTAAAAACCGAAATAGTAAAATAAAATAGTGTTTAAGGTGTCGCTCGGCACATACAATAACAACTCTCGAAAACTAACAACATTTCCCAAAATCCAGAATCTCATGAAACACAAGCTTTTGAATGTCTATTGTGTCTAACTCAAGAATATCTAACAAAGAAAAGAAATACAGTAGGGCTAATACTTTAAAGGAGAGTAGAAAGGGACTCTTTGGTCTGCGGACGCGACAGATATACCTCGGAGTCTCTACAAGCGCTTCGTCTTAAGCGTGATAAGCCTGAGTGGAAGTACCTGGATCTGCACATGAAAAACATGCGCAGAAAGTGCATGAGTACACCACAACGGTACTCAGTAAATGCCAAGCCTAACCTTGGTCGGGTAGTGACGAGGAAGGTCAGGGCCCTGCTGAGGTTAAATAAAATATAAAGTTCAACAGTGTAGAACAAAACATTATAAGTAAGTACAACAGTAAAAGTAACACAGGATATAAAGGACATCAACAACTACTACAGAGGCAAAGTAAACACAGAAAGAAATACAGCTCGATACAAAGATAACAATCGGGGATCTCACTGGATACCGTCCTGTAGTCCTAAATATAAATATCCAGTAGATATCCTGGGATACCTTCCCGTAGTCCAACTCATAATGCGAGGGGATCTCCAAGAATACCGATCCGTAGTCCCAAATGTAAATACTCAGTACAGGGGGAATCTACTGGGTGCAGTCCTGTACTTCCAATGTAAACGTGCAGGGGGATCTCCCGAAATACTGTTCCGTAGTCCAAAAGTAAACATATAGGGGAATCTTCCGGGATACCATCCCGTAGTCCCAAAGTAAACACACAACAACAACAAGAAGAGTACATAGTTCAATTCAAGTTCCATACCAAGGCAAAATAGGTATTTCTAACCTAGCATGTTGTACGTAATCCAAATAAGGCAGTTTGAGCAAGTAAGACTGTCACGACCCAAATCGAAGGGCCACGACGGGCACCCAGTGCCTTACTCAACCGAGTACCAATATAACATATCTTTCTTATTATACTATCATGAGTAAATGAGCCAGAAATTCGTCATGAGATAACAAGAATAAAACATAAGGGAATACTCAACATATGACGACCCAGCATGATATACAAACTTATATATGTGACATATGGGCCTATAAGACTGACATGACCATTTGTAAACTCAACACATAGGCCAATAAGGCCACTGATAGGATCCCCTGCTGCCCTAACCGGGCCTGGAACGACTCCACTACTACTGGCTGGGCCCTGACGGCGGTGCACTAGCTGAAGACTATGCAATAGACTGGGAAGGCTCTGATGATCCTCCCCTGAAAGTTGATCTTCCCCTACCTAGGGTCTGTTTTCTTGGCTTAGACCTTTAATGCTTGGGAGTCTCTGATGATTAAATAAACCAAGATTTTACCATGACTGCAATTTTAGAGAGACGCGAAAGCAAAATCATATGGGGTCGCTTCGTTAATTGGATAACTAGCCCTGAAAACTATCTTTACATTGGATGGTTTGGTGTTTTGATGATCCCTACCTTATTGACGGCAACTTCTGTATTTATTATTGCATTCATTGCTACTCCTTCAGTAGACATTGATGGTGTTCGTGAACCTATTTCAGGGTCTCTACTTTACGGAAATAATATTATTTTCGGTGCCATTATTCCTACTTCTGTAGCTATAGGTTTACATTTTTACCCAATCCGGGAAGCGGCATCCACTGATGAATGGTTATACAATGGTGGTCCTTATGAA